>NC_085862.1:4905012-4947512 GCF_034702125.1 Engraulis encrasicolus
CTTGGCCAGGTTCAGCTGTAGGTGGTGGTCCTTCATCCATGTTGACAAGTCGGTGAGGCAGGCAGAGATGCGTTCCGAAACCGTGGTGTCCTCTGGACGGAACGACAGGTACATCTGGGTGTCATCAGCATAGCAGTGGTAGGAGAACCCATGTGTTTGAATGACACGTCCCAGGGAGGAGGTGTATATTGCAAACAGAAGGGGTCCCAGCACTGATCCTTGGGGTACGCCTGTGGAGAGGGTGTGAGTCGTAGACAGCTTCCCTTGCCATGACACACTGAAGGTGCGTCCAGAGAGGTAGGAGTTGAACCATGAGTGGACAACGCCTGTGATTCCCATGGCTCTGAGTATCCTCAGGAGGATCTTGTGGTTGACTGTGTCAAAGGCTGCAGACAGGTCTAGTAGTATGAGGACCGAGGATAGTCCTTCCGTTCTTGCAGTCCTTAGAGCTTCAGTCACTGAGAGTAACGCAGTTTCAGTTGAATGTCCACTTCTGAAACCAGATTGTTTTGGGTCCAGTAATCCGTTCTGGTTTAGGAAGTTGGTGACCTGTTTTGCAACTGCCCTTTCTAGCGTCTTGGATAGGAAGGGAAGCAGTGAGACAGGTCTGTAGTTTTCGACATGAGCAGGGTTCAGTGTAGGCTTCTTCAGTAGTGGTGTCACCCTTTACAAGGATATCTTACACATGGCAATCTGGTGAATAAATATATGACCTTTTAAATGTCTTCACTTATTAAAGTAGAAAACAGAAATCAGTTCTAGCCCATATAACAGATATGAATTCAGCCCTTTTGAAGACAACATGCTTTAAACTTGCACATTCTGTAAAAGTTTAACAAAAAATGGAAGAAAAAATGTAATGTAATGTAGATTTTCTCAGTTTTACTCAGGCACATGTGACTGGTTTGAAATCTAATCACATATGTAGTAGGGCTGGGCGATATTGAGAAAAACAATAATCTCGATTAGTGTCTGCTATATCTCGATATACGATATATATCTCGATATCTATGCAAGGGGAAAAAAAACCTTTTTTTAAAAAAAGCTCGGTGGCTATCTAGCCAAAAGATGTTCAATGTTGAAATTACAATGTCATTTTTTGTTCTGTTTGTTATTTTAAGGAAGATAATATGTACAAAAATAAAAAATATAACAAAGCATCAAAATGCTTAAACCATGTGAGATCAAAGGCTAGACTAGAGTCAGACTTGCCTGGTTAACACCAGACCTAATCACAAACGATTGTGTAGAACTAAAGGCAGTATGGGAGTTCCCAGGCTAGAGTCAGACAGGAGTCAGGCCCGTTGCTCCGGACCGCTTCCAGGCGGAACGAAAATAAACCGGTCTTTGTTCCTAGACGGCACTATTTGTGAAGCGAGGGGTGCCTCGTCAGTATGCAGCGGTGATAAACAGAGAAAACGGCAGTAATAAACGCTTATTAGTGTCACTGTATGCACTTATAAAAATAGCGGTAACTTTCTAGAAACACTTAAATCATATTTTAGTTGTTTATTATCATTTCGAAGCGGTTTCCAATGATTGGGAAACGCATCACGGCTGTATTAGCACAGCCGGTTTACCCCACTCTGGTTGTATGGGACAAAGATGTCTGACAAAAAGCGTCACGGACGGACGGACCAACGCACAGGCTCTAAATCCAAAATAACTCCATATTATTGAGCCGGTCGTCCTTTTCTTTGGAACAATTTCTGCTGTTTCGGGTTCTTCTGTGGGCGCCGCCATGTTGAAAGAGTTTTTTTTTTTTTTTTTATCGTTTACAGAAGGGATTTTTTATTTATTTATTTATTTTTATTGAGAAAAGGATCTGATACAAAAAATAGATTCACGTTTACATATAACAGCTATACATCCACAACCTAAATGTAGTAGGATTTTCATTAAATGTTGTGGAAGTATAAAGACACACAAACATAACATACACAAAAATAAACTACGGATATATTAATAATATTAATAATAAATTACGGATGTTATACATCGCACATTTTAAATGTGTATTAATTGCATTAGGGCACATTGAATGATCAATTGAAGATAAATATTGTTATAGTCCTTCTTAAAAATGAAAAAAAAGGTTTTCTTTTTTGGACTTAAGATTTGTGAATAAAAAATTTTGCCAAAAAAAGAAATAGGTTGATAAGAGTCCCGTTTTGTGGTAGTGTTTGTGTCCTCTGGAGCACCAAAATACATGACCTCCATGGTCAGTGTAAAGTCTTTGTCAATACATTCATTAATAAAGCCAGTCAAAAAGAACCAGAACACTTTTGAGTAGTTACAGCTCCAAAATAAATGTTCCACAGTTTCAGGGTGAGAGAGACAGAAAGAGCGATCAGGAGAAATGGGGGAGAATATTGACAGCCTATGGTTACAAGGGTAACATCTATGTATAATCTTGAGAGAGACTTCAGCTACTTTATTTGTGATCATAAATTGTTTCCTGAGTGACCAAAATCTTAACCAATTGATATTTTCAAAATTATTATTCCAGTAACTAACACAAGCAGGGGTGGAACTATTATGTGTCAACAGGATAGATCTTATTTTTTTGTTAGAGAACTCATTGCTGATAAACAGCTTACCATCAATAAAGAGAGAAGAGGGATGAAAGTCTGGCGGAGACTGACAAAGACCTTTCGGACAGGTGTCAAGAAGAAACCTGATACCAGATGGTATAGCATCAAAGATTATTGCATATTCTTTAGGTGGTACAGGAAAAGAAAACTTGTCCATAAAGTCTCTATATGTAAATAATACACTATTCTCATCAAATAGTTGTGAAACCAAGATGATATTCTTGTCCAGCCAAGACTGGAAAAATAAAGTTTTGTTCTTGTAAGTTAATAGATGAATGTCAGTCAGGTTTTGTGAAAGAAAGGTTAATATCAAATAATATTAGACTAGTGCTTGACCTTATTGACTATGCCGACCTCTCCTCTGATGAAGGTTTTCTTTTTGTTCTAGATTTTTACAAAGCTTTTGATACAGTTGAACATCCCTTCATTTTTAAAGCTCTGCAAGTGTTTGGTTTTGGTAAAGAATTTGTCAATGCTATAAAAATGCTGTATAAAAACAGTAATGCTTCCATTAAATTTTTAAATGGTACAACGTCAAGATTTGACATAAAACGGGGAATTCGACAAGGTTGTCCCTTATCTCCTTTCCTTTTTCTTTTGCCTATGCAGTTATTGGCCACTCACATTAAATGCAGTAAAATAGAGGGAATCTCTATTGCTGATCAATCACTATTAATCAGTCAATTAGCAGATGACCAGTGTTAATTTCGTGACAAAATATTTTCGTGATAATAATTGTTAATGATTATTTTTCCCCTGACGACAAAAAAACGATGTCGAAAAAAACAGCATGCGTTTGTACGAAAAATATAACGATATTACGATACGATATTATTTATATTTTCATCAAAAAAATGTGACTACAATACCACCGGAGACGAAAACCAATAGGAAGCATTTTTGTTAATATGTCACTGAAACATTGAAAAAGAATTGCCTTAGATAAGTCGCGACCCTCATCTGCTCCGCGTGCGTCTCCCTGCTCCCCTCCCACACACACACACACACGCAGGTAGCCTACAGTGACAGGCAGCGTCGGTGCCGTGCCCTTTTTTAACAGCAGTAGCCTACTTTCCAGTGCAAGGCCAGTTGGAAAAATATTGTTGCCCATTTATCCATGACGAAGAAGTTTATGTAGTCATGAAATAGCGGTGCTGTCGCACAGCAACCATCTTTCTTTAACAATGCATTTTTGCGGAATTTCTCCATTCCCTGTCGCTTTCATTAACCTGCTACCCGACGGTCGTTGTCTGATCTTTTTTCAATGTTCGCTAATGTTTGTAGTCCTAATTTAAGGATCTATGCGTCGGCCCAAGCCTTCTGATAAGAATCACTTTAGTGCCGATCGCAAAGGATTCGGAAGTGTGTAGTTTGGCGACTTGTTTCAGTCAAGGACACTGACAGAGGAAGTGAACGGACCTTCCACGCTTTCACATAGCCTACGTTATTGCAATAACGTCTTGCGAATGCATGCAGCCATGCACACAACCATGTCAACGAGAGCGCGTATGCCATTACAACTTTGCATCAAGCAATTTTACAAAGCTTTTGATACAGTTGAACATCCCTTCATTTTTAAAGCTCTGCAAGTGTTTGGTTTTAAAAACAGTAATGCTTCCATTAAATTAAAAAATGGTACAACGTCAAGATTTGACATAAAACGGGGAATTCGACAAGGATGTCCTTTATCTCCTTTCCTTTTTCTTTTGCCTATGCAGTTATTGGCCACTCACATTAAATGCAGTAAAATAGAGGGAATCTCTATTGCTGATCAATCACTATTAATCAGTCAATTAGCAGATGACACCACCTTGTTTTTAAAAAATGGAGATCAGGTTCCACTATCTTTAAAAACCATAGAAACTTTCTCAGAAGCCTCAGGCTTGACCCTTAATCTTTCTAAATGTGAACTGTTTGCTCTGAAACCTTCAGTAATTGTTTCTGTAAACAATATCCCAGTGAAAAGTGAATTAAAATATTTGGGTATAACTATATGCAGGGATCAAAAAAGAAGAACACTATTAAATTTTGACCCTCTCATTCCAATAATAAAAAGAAAACTTAATTCATGGTTACAACGGGATTTATCCATCACTGGAAGAGTCTTACTTGCAAAAACTGAAGCCTTATCCCGAGTGATTTATCCAGCTATGGTCCTAGATGTCCCACAAGACTTTTGCCAGAAACTAGACAGATTAATAGTAGATTTTGTATGGAGATCTAGATCTCACTTAATTAAAAAGAATGTTATGATGGCTGATCACTCGTCAGGTGGTTTCAATCTCATTGACTTTACTTTGCTTAACAACTCTTTTAAAGTAAAATGGGCAAAGCTACTCCTTAAAGATCCTACTTCCATGTGGAACTGTATCCCTAACCACATCTTTAAATCTGTGGGAGGTTTTAGTTTTCTTACTCGATGTAATTACAGCATATCTAAGCTTCCTTTGGCCCTAGCAAACTTCCACAAACAAATGCTTTCCTGCTGGTCTCTAATGTACAATCACAATTTCTCACCACACTCATATTCTATATGGAATAATAAGGATATAACTTACAAGAACAAAACTTTATTTTTCCAGTCTTTATTGATGGTAAGCTGTTTATCAGCAATGAGTTCTCTAACAAAAAAATAAGATCTATCCTGTTGACACATAATAGTTCCACCCCTGCTTGTGTTAGTTACTGGAATAATAAGTTTGAAAATATCAATTGGTTAAGATTTTGGTCACTCAGGAAACAATTTATGATCACAAATAAAGTAGCTGAAGTCTCTCTCAAGATTATACATAGATGTTACCCTTGTAACCATAGGCTGTCAATATTCTCCCCCATTTCTCCTGAATGCTCTTTCTGTCTCTCTCACCCTGAAACTGTGGAACATTTATTTTGGAGCTGCAACTACTCAAAAGTGTTCTGGTTCTTTTTGACTGACTTTATTAATGAATGTATGGACAAAGACTTTACACTGACCATGGAGGTCATGTATTTTGGTGCTCCAGAGGACACAAACTCTACCACAAAACGGGACTATCTTATCAATCTATTTCTTTTTTTGGCTAAATTTTTTATTCACAAATGTAAAATCCAAAAAAGAAAACCTTTTTTTTCATTTTTAAGAAGGACTTAAAACAATACTTTTCTTCAATTGATCATTCAATGTGCCCTAATGCAATTAATACACGTTTAAAATGTGCGATGTATAACATCCGTAATCATCTCTAGTTTATTTTTATGTATATTATGTTTGTGTGTCTTCATACTTCCACAACATTTAATGAAAATCATACTACATTTAGGTTGTGGATGTATAGCTGTTATCTGTAAACGTAATTCTATTTTTTGTATCAGATCCTTTTCTCAATAAAAAAAATAAAAAACAAAAAAAAACTTTGCATCAAGCAAATAATATGCAACAGCTTGCAATACGCGCACGAGAGAAAGAGAGAGAGAGAGAGAGAGAGAGAGAGAGAGAGAGAGAGAGAGAGAGAGAGAGAGAGAGAGAGAGAGAGAGAGAGAGAGAGGAGAGAGAGAGAGAGAGAGAGAGAGAGAGAGAGAGAGGGAGAGAGAGAGAGAGAGACGTCTTCCAACAGGTGCCATTGTAACGCTTGCACAGGCTACAGTAACCTGGCTACTGTAGCCTACCCCGCGATGCTCTTGATTAGGCTACTGGTCTATACCCACAAATATTTTTTCATAACGTGCAGTCCCGTTTCCCCCGATGTCGTTCTAAAATATCGACAGAGATTTATGAGTGTTGCTGCCATCATTTTTTTTTTACACATTGGACACATCGCTCTGGCAGTTTTTGACAATAGGCTATTTTATGATCAATACCTAGGCCCTATGTCATTTTAATCATTGATTTCCCCAAATGGTATTTTAGTTTGACAATGTTATAGAGAGGTGTAGACAAGAGGAAATTAATGTAGGCTAATAGCCTATTTTAGTTGACTAAAATTATTTTAGATTTCGTCGACTAAAATTGTATGAAGTTTAGTCGACTAAAACTAGACTAAAACAAAAAATATTTAGATGACTAAATGTGACTAATTTGACTAAAACTAAAATTACATTTTCGTCAAGAGACTAAAACTAAAACTTAATTAAAAATTTCTGTCAAAATTAACACTGCAGATGACACCACCTTGTTTAAAAAAAATGGAGATCAGGTTCCACTATCTTTAAAAACCATAGAAACTTTCTCAGAAGCCTCAGGCTTGATCTTTCTAAATGTGAACTGTTTGCTCTGAAACCTTCAGTAATTGTTTCTATAAGCAATATCCCAGTGAAAAGTGAATTGAAATATTTGGGTATAACTATATGCAGGGATCAAAAAAGAATAACACTATTAAATTTTGACCCTCTCATCCCAATAATAAAAAGAAAACTTAATTCATGTTGAAAGAGTTTATCAACACAAACATACGCCGCTACACGCAAGGGGAGGGGGAGGAGGAGGAGGAGCAGGGGGAGGGGAGAGCCAGCTCTGTTGGGGGGAAAACACACGCAAGGAGGAGGCGGGGCAGACCGCTCCACAGCACAGAAGGGAAATCAGAGTGGCGAAATCTTACGCATTTACAGTCTAAACTCGAGATATTCGATATGTCAAAATACTAATCGATTTCATAAAACTTCTCGAGAAACCGTAAAACTCGATTAACCGCCCAGTCCTAATATGTAGTCTATACACATGTAGCAATCAGTCGGCTCAGTTGACATATGCAGATTTGGTTTAATTAACAGGGTTTGAAATAATGCAAAATGAACATTTTAAAAAGAATGAAGATGCACACAACTCACAACAGTTTTCTTTAGTGAAGTCTAAGATCCATTAAGTTTGGAAAACGTAATGCGGCATTGTTAATGCCACATGCTCAGACCGCTCTCTGCTGCCCAAAAAAATTATTGTCTGATTTCAGCTGACGTTGTGTCAAGTAGAGATGCACCGGATCCTGATTTTTAGGATCCTGCCGGATACCGGATCCACTGCTTAAGATCCTGCTGGATCCGGAACCGGATACCGGATCCTAAGAAAGGGTTGAAACACATAGCCTACTCGCACATGTGGGCCCTTTTTATTACGTTGGCTCAAACTATTTTTTAGACTCATTGGCTTACTGCCACACTGCCTGCACTGGCTGCCTCCAAAGGGCTTTCACTCCATGCAGCAATTGGGGTTGTGAAAGACTGACTGAAAAACCTCGGCTAGAGATGCACCAGATCCTGATTTTTAGGTAACTGTCGGATACCGGATCAACTGCTTAAAGGATTTATCCGGAGTTGGAACAAGTTTGCCTGATTTTTGCATGTTTGGGATGAAATACAGTCACTGTAGAGCAAAATCAAGGCAAAATGATGCGTTTTGAGAAAGTTTGATAATATCACGTTAGCCTCGTTAGCCATATCAGCTATGCAATATGAAAGATGCGGGCATCGTTTTTCGGCGGTTACACACATTTCAAAAACACAACATTTTAAAGTCTTGCACAGCTCAAAACAACGTCACACTTACCTCGTAATATGTTGAGGGTATCCACACATAAACCAAAGTGTCCAAAGTCCTTCATGTATTCTTGAAAGGTCTGCAGAATGTGTTTTGTGAAGCTACTACCTTGAGAATATCTAAATTACGGTCAAGACAACTATTTGACACTAAAGCCCACCAAGTAGATTGCCGAGTGCGTCGCACCATCAGCTAAGATTATTTCCATAGCGAGTAACCACAGCTGATGGTGCGACGGACTCGGCAATCTACTTGGTGGACTTAGTGTCAAATAGTTGTCGCCTCCATCTGTCTTTTCCCAGGTGTCATTCCGCTACCACTGTCAGCTGTACTCCGAATGGAGACGCACCAATCAGAAGGTGCGGCTGCTCATTCCAGACGCCAAGGGGGGCCACTCTACCCAGCATCCTCTGCTCTCCACCAAGTTGCTGAAGAAGGCGTCGGACGAGACGATCGTATGAGATCCCCGTCCCATTCCGCTCCTTTTTCCGAGGCCTGGGGCCTATCTATGCTAAGAGGCTGGTTCAGGAGTAAACCAGGTTAAGTTAAGAGGTAAATCATCTAATAGAAGAGCCTGGTGTCCTCAATTTCTTGAGAAAATGGGTCAAAGACGTCCAACATGTCCCTCAGTGCAACGGATACTTTTGCTTACTGTAAATGCAAAAAAAAGAGATTTTTTTGAAATTATTTCTTTGGCTTGGCTTTTGTGCATTCACTTTTCAAAAAACTGTTTTGAAATTTCATGTTTTTCACAGTTACAGTAAGCAAAAGCATCTGTTAGCACTGAAGGACAGTGTCATGTTGGACGTTTTTGACCCAAATTAGTACTCCAGGCTCTTCTATTAGGTGATTTACCTCTTACCTTAACCTGGTTTACTCCTGAACCAGCCTCTTGGTATAGACCCCAGGGGGAGCTAGGTGATGAAGACGAGACGAGGGCCCGCTCCCCGGCCGGCCAGAGGATGAGTGGTGTGGTGTGTGTGTGGTGTGGTGTGTGTTGAGCGTGCTCCCTATAGTTCCCCACTCTGCAGTGTCGCAGATAGGAACCACAGCACTTGTGTGGATGCATTTTTTTTTTCTATTTAATCCTTTTTAATCTTTAAACTTTGTGAGCACTTCATTATTCACCCTTATTCTTACCCCCTTTTTTATTTTGTTTTACCCCATTTTGTGTGGAGCCGCCTCCTCCTCCTCCCCCCAAAAAAGAGAGAAAACAATCGTTTGTTTTTACTGACATTGAAAAAAAATGATTGAGCAAAGTTGAATTGCTTCATGTCCTGCATAGGCTGTGTGGACAAAAAGAAAAAGAGAAATGCGCAAATGAAGAAGAGAAGACGTGTGTAGATACCGTATATATGTGACTTTAAAATGGAAAAAGGACCCTTCATGTCCGTGTACAGACTACGACACTGACGCACGACACGACGCTGGGTATCTGCTCAGAGAGGACTGACCAAACCTACTCGTAGAGATTCCTCTTTGTCCTTTTTTTAGGTTGCTTCTTTTTAAAGTTGATTCTTTTTAAGTTGTTTTTGCCCATTACTAGTAAATATGGTCTGTGCGGACGAAAAGAAAAAGATTCATGCTTCACTCTGGGGCTTCGTAACCACTGAGTCTAAAAGAAAAGCTCCAAGCTCTTTAATATCCCAGCTACAGAGGCAATGGTGGTGGGTTGTGTGTGTGTGTGTGTGTGTGTGTGTGTGTGTGTGTGTGTGTGTGTGTGTGTGTGTGTGTGTGTGTGTGTGCGTGCGTGCGTGTGCGCGCGTGCGTGCGTGCGTGCGTGCGTGTTACAGGAAATCAGTATTCAGCCATGCTTCCATTTGGAAGGAGATGGGGGATTCGTGCGCGTGCATCCCCCCGGCCGCATTCATTCAACAGTGTTACGTTTCAAGGATCCGATTCCTTTTGCCCCATACATACATACGCATGTCTCCTGTTTTGTGTATGTGACTGGGGGCATGGAGGTAGCAAACGTTCAAGAGTGCAATAAAAAAAAATGCTATAAGGAAAGGCTTACCCTTGTTATTATACTGCAACCAACACGCACAGCTTTGCATGCGCGCACTGTCCCTTGGCTTTTATTTTTTAGTACTTCCATTCCCTCTGTTCTGTCCACTCTAGACTGCTGGGGTGGGCGTGTTCAGAGGTCTTTTGAAGTAGGCTCGTTCGTGACGAAGCAGTAAGATTTTTGCTAGGCAGTGGGCATGCGCACTTTGCCAGTTTGATGCGTTCTGGTTAGAATTTTCTAACCACAATGCATCAAACTGGCAAATGCGCATGCCCACTGCCTAGCAAAAATCTTACTGCTTCGTCACGAACGAGCCTAAGTGACTTTCTTAAAGGGTCTTTGGCCTCATCTGGTGTAGTAGTTACCGCACCTCTGGTGTAAGATGTTGCAAAATGCAAGATATGCACAAATAGTCAGTTTTAATTGCCAAACATTTTCTTTTTTTAACATTGGGCTGAGAGCCCACACTTTTTTTTGTTTGAACTCTTTATTATTTGTGTAAAATTGTACAACTACAAGGAACTCTGATGTTTTCACGTTACCCTCATCATTCTCCTCACTGGACACTTTTGCTTTGTCCTCCCTCTCCTCATCCTCATCCTCATCCTCCTTTGCTGGCACTGTCTTTTGTGTGTGTGTGTGTGTGTGTGTTGGTTGTTCAACCAAAATATATCTTCTATCTGTGTGCCGGTCCATATAAATATAGTCCGAGGTGGTCTCTCTCTCATGTATACAGCAGAAGTCAGATTGGTGTACATTTGGTTGTGTAGCAGTTTCACCCACCCCGTTTTTTAATATGCAGTTTCTCAAAACTTTCCAGAAGGTTGTTTGAACTTGTCCTAAGCTTCAGTGCCGGGAAGGGAGGGGTTGAAAAGAGTGCTCTAGCATCCATACACGATGGGCCTCCTGTCATTGCATAACCTGTCAGGTTACGTCTTGGAAGAAAGAATTATGCAAAAAACACTAGGAATGAGTTTCGAAGGTGGCCCTTGATTAAGTCTCTACTAAAAACAGTAGAGTAGAGAAGAGTGCTTTTATTAATCCAGAGGCAAATGAAGGTGTCGGACAGCTTATATAAATGCACAAATAGACAAAGACCTAATACACATTATTGCACATTGCAGTAAAAATATAACACACCGCTAGCGCAGCATTGCTCTGGCTTGGCGTTGACCAAGCTGCTGGATCATGGCAAGTCATCGTACAGAGAGGTCATGAGGACCAATGTGCTGTTTGGACCACGCTGTTAATGTTTGGACCCTCTTCAATTGAGTTCTTACAACTACATTTGTACATGCATTATTGTAGTCTCCCAATCACTCATTATGAGACTGATGAGACAATACCATTAGTAAGAGGGTTTTTGGCTACAGCCACAGGTGTAGAAGGTCTTGAGGAATTTCAGAACGTTTTTTTACTTCTTCTTATTCTCTCTCTCTCTCTCTCTCTCTCTCTCTCTCTCTCTCTCTCTCTCTCTCTCTCTATTTCTCTCTCTCTCTCTATTCCCTTTCGAAGATGTGGTGCTACTCCATGCGCAATTTCACTCCTTTCTTCCCGTCGTCACCCTGGCTGACTTGGTTGAGCATGAATGCCTTTTGAATGAGTTTGAATGCCTTTGGTTTGTGGGAGGAACAGAGAGAGCGCGCCGTAGCATTTGACTTGCAGATAACAGATCTTGAACATGGCAGTAGGGTTAACCTTGGGCCAATGCAGGCTGACGTAAACTTGCATTCATCATCACCACGGATAAAAGGGGAAATATGTGTTAAAGCTTTACGAGTGTCGTCGCCGTACAGTAAGTTGAGGTAGGGTGCCGGAGTGAATCATCACCTGAGCTTTATTTTTGTTTCAGCGCTCGGACAATTTTTGTTGAGTGCAACTGCCTGAAGCTGATCAGAAGGCCTAGGGGAAAAAGGGTCAAAGAAAAATGCCCCCTTTCTATGGAACTCTCTCTCTCTCTCTCTCTCTCTCTCTCTCTCTCTCTCTCTCTCTCTCTCTCTCTCTCTCTCTCTCTCCCTCCCCACATTTAGTGTGAGTGGTCACTCTAAACAGCTCTTCTCCTAGGAAACTGAACTTTATTTGTATGGTTAATGTTGTGCAATAGTAATTGTAGCTCATGTTTTTCTTACATGCATCTCCATCACCCGTATGTTTGACTTTATTAGAGAGGAAGAATATGATTTTCTGAGCATGGAAAAAAAAAGAAACTTAACGTGCGGTGTCAGCCCCAGGGGCATTTACGGTAGGCTAATGCCCTTTTCAGAAAAGACCACATCATGGACAAAAGAAAACAAAACAATCCTTCTCATTGGTGTGCTTCCACCTGATGATAACGTTGGTTGCCTTTGTACACGTGGGGGCCAACTTCTGAAGACTTTGTAATGTAGGATTTAGTATAAACAGTGTGCAATTTTAATAACATTACAATGCAATTCTTACCTGTAACCTTAAATCACACACGCATATATATAATAAAAAATATATATCTATATTAAGAACATAGGCAGAAACTAGATGTTAGATGCAATGAATTGCGGAGAACTGACCGTGATGAGGAGGACACCCATGGCACCCAGATGGGAGGGAAACGGGGACGTTGGACTGAGCGGTCCAAACTGGAGATTCGCCTGTGCTATGCAACTGCAGTTGACTTCTGCAATAGACAAGTGTCCAGGCAGACTCCATAACTTAAAAGTGTTAATCTAACTGACCATTTGCAAGTCCTTCTCCAAAACAATGCATGCATGTTTTTGTTGTTTGTTTTTGTTTTTTTGGGTTTTTTTTAATACCACACCCCCCTCTCTGTGTCCTAAGCTGACTCCTCTGTTTGAACATGATATAGCACTTTCAGAAATATACCATGGGAATAGTTTGCTCATCTTTTAAGAATTCATATTGAAAAGGGATTTGAAGACATTTCTTGATGTAATAATTTCCTTTAAAAAATAA
Organism: Engraulis encrasicolus; assembly: GCF_034702125.1. NCBI lineage: Eukaryota > Metazoa > Chordata > Actinopteri > Clupeiformes > Engraulidae > Engraulis > Engraulis encrasicolus. The sequence continues at coordinate 4,918,070 of NC_085862.1, forward strand.
AAAAAACCTTTTGCAAAAATAATTAATTCCAGGTTTATTGTACAATATTAAGGAAGCAAATGTATTCCAGTGTCATGCTCTTTTTATTTTTTTATTTTTAGATTGAAAGAAAACATTGTGAATTGTAAACATGTTTTTACTTGTCTCTGTTTTTAATATCTTAATTTTTTTGCCACTGTGTTTATAAACAAATATCTATCATTTGTAATTTATGTTCTATTGTTTTCATTATTAAGCACAGGATTTCTATCACTCTAACATGTTTTGAAATGCTGTAATGTCTGTTGTGCAGTGGGGAAAAAGAAGGTGTCTGTTGTGTCTTCACCAAAATTTGTTGGTGCTTGCAATCAGCCAAGAAAAGTGTGCAAAGCAAATTAAAAATGACGCTATGAATCTGTCCAACAGCACCGTTTCCTGTCGTTTTCTTTATACTCTTTCAGTACACCATGGGCCTATTCTACAGACTAGAGCTGGTTCAGGAGTAAACCAGGTTAAGTTAAAGTGATACGGTCCCATTTTTGGAAATTAGCTCATTTTACACCTCTCCTTGAGTTAAATGATTGAGTTTTACCTTTCTCCTGTACTTTCAACCGTTCTCTGAATATGGCTGTGGAAATTTTACCTCTAAGCTAGCTGTTAACATTGAGTCCTATGAGACCAGTTAACCGCCAGCTGGTCAAGTTCTATTTTCCAAATGCAGCGCGGAGCGGAGCTGGCTCACGCGCTGCTGACGCCCAACTACCGCCGGTTGGTGTGGAAGGACCATGTATTTTCGCCACCGCCGGTAAAAATCGCTTCCGTCCTGCGACGCTTCACTGCCTTGATTTGTAAGTGGCCTAACTCAATGAGAGCAATATAAGCTTATTTCCAAAAATGGGACAGTATCACTTTAAGAGGTAAATCATCTGATAGAAGAGCCTGGAGTCCTCATTTTCAGAAGACCCATGTTAGCACAGGCTACACCAATATGCTGTTGACGATAGCGAGGGTTGAGAAAAAGCTGCAGCATAAATGCGAGGTTAGGTCAACTGAAAAAAAAAGAAGTAGGCCTATGGCATGAATGAGGAACACAAAGAGCACGGTTGGTTGGAAGAAATTAGGTAATGAACAAATAATGGTAATTATTTGCCATGTCAACAAAGTTAAAACATTTTTGTGGCATATCCCCCAACATCAAATCAAATCAAATACAAACAATAGACAAACAGTTGCAAAGCACTAAAATAAATACCTGTATAACTATATTTGGTAGACGCATGCAGTAAACAGAGGGCCACAGCAGACATTAGGCCTACACAACAGTTAAAATACAGATTATGCTGAAATAATAAAGTGCATTAAGGGTAAAGTGCATAGAGAGTGGGAAAGTATGGCAGGTTAAGATGTCTGATAGTCAGTGGGTATGTGCTGTTCTTAAATCTGGATGTGGATGCTGTGATGCTTCTATATCTCTTGCCTGAAGGGAGGAGGTTAATTAGATGATGTGCTGGATGTGAGGGATCGCCCAGTGGTGTAGTCTACGTAGAACTCGGGTAGGCTATACGGAGTATGCCCACTTCTAAATTTCAGGGATCTCAGTATACCCACTTAAAATTGATTGATCCATTGTTTTGAATAGCACAAATATATACAGTATACCCACTTCAAAAAATGCTCAAATATACAGTGTACCCACCATAAAAAAGTAGACTACACCACTGGGATCGGCTATGGTTTTTCGGTAACACTTTACTTTACGGATCGCTAATAAGGTAGTAATTTCGTGTTAATTTCATAGTTATTTCATAGTTATTTCAGGATAATAACTGTTTGTTTTTAGTAATAACAACAAAATAACCATACAGTTTCCAGTGCAGTGTGTGTGTGTGTGTGTGTGTGTGTGTGTGTGTGTGTGTGTGTGTGTGTGTGTGTGTGTGTGTGTGTGTGTGTGTGTGTGTGTGTGTGTGTGAACAAAGTGTCACCGTGCTGCCAGTCATCAGAGTGTCACCACAATGCACTGGAAACTGTAGGCCTATGGTTATTTTGCTGTTGTTACTAAAAACAATCAGTTATTACTCTGAAATAACTATGAAATAACTATGAAATTAACACAAAATTACTACCTTATTAGCGATCCGTAAAGTAAAGTGTTACCGGCTTTTCTTTGCCTTACTGATAACCCATGCTAAGAAAATGGAAGAGAGGGAGGGGAGGTTGATGCCTATGATTTTACATGCTATGCGCACAACCCTTTCCAACCTTGTCTTGTCTCGCCTTGTAGTGTAACCATACCAGACAAGGATGGAGAATGTGAGGATGCTTTCAATTGTAGATCTGTAAAAATGACTGACAAACTTTAAATTTCATGAGCTCCCACAGGAAGTGGAGTCGCTGGTGGGCTTTGCTGATCTTAATGTTGGTGTTAAGGTTCCATGACAGGAATTCATGAATGGTAGTCCCAAGGAACTGGAAGTGAGTGGCCCTGTCCACCTCCACCCCCTTGACAGAGAGAGTGGAGAGGGGGCGAGAGCTTTTTCTGAAATCAATAAGCAGTTCCTTGGTCTTAGAGATGTTGAGAATCAGGTTGTTACTATCACACCGACCCACCAGCTCCTCCACCTCACTGTGGTAGTCGGAGTCATCGCCGTTTGTGATGAGGCCAACCACAGATGTGTCATCTGAAAATTTAAAAAGCAAAACTGAATTGGAGTGAGACTGACAGACGTGTGTAGAGGGAGTACAACAGAGGAGGTAAAACGCAGCCTTGCGGTGCTCCAGTGCAGAGCATGACACGGGAGTGGATTTTCACTCCGGTCCTATCCTGGTCCCAAAAGAAAATCCCATCCCTGACTGGAGTAAAAGAAACAAATCCCATCCCATCCACTCCTGAAAAGAATGTCTCCCAATCCTGCCCATTCCCACTCAAAATCAACCCTACTCCCGTGTCATCAAAAAACAAGGTTTCTTTTATTTTATTTTTAAAGAAAGCATAAGCGTCATTCCCGCTCCCATTCATTTTTATTATCGCTCCTGCCCGCTCCCATTCATCTTTATTCCCGCTCCTGCCCGCTCCCAATCATTTTAAAAAAAAAATGGTCTCCAATCCCGCGGGACCCACGGGATGGAATTCCTTAAAAATGTCATCTTCTACTCCAGTGTTAAGGAGCAAAGGCTGTGAGAGAAGTTAATCAAGCCTGACCACTTGTTACGTCCACTACGTTGTTGGCCTGAGACTCGTCGTTTGCAGACCTGTCGGCTATCTGCTTCTGGGACACAATCCGGTAGATTTCTGGAAAACAGCAGAACATGAAAGGATGGAATAAACAAAAATAAACAAATGAGTGCAGGAAGTGTGTGGCAATAGAATAAAGTTAATCTACTGTACGTTAACATTTGAAGGTAGGCAACAGTACGTGCTTAACAATGTGGAAAATTGGTTAATTTTAATAACAAAACCCAAGTTGTTACAAGGGTTGGCTAAAAGCAGTGGCATGAATGCAATTAATTCTGCATAAGGGTGGTTGACGTGAAGCCTTGTTTTTTCGTAACATTGGTTAAAAAACCTACAAAACTGTTATATTTCCTCTTAAAAACAAATGTCAATGAAAGAAGATGTGGTAAATTATGTTTCATATTAGTCTTAGATGAGAAGAAACATTTTTGTCAAGATTTATGTAAAGGTTTATGTAGACAGCTGTGCTGTTTGTTATTGGGCTGTTCAGATTAATGTATCGCGAGACTAGCTCACGAGATCTTGTTGTATAGTACCAGCGGGAACTGAAGCAATGTCCGATATGCGAGTCATGTGAATTATTAATAAACAACAACCTTGATTCAACTCATCATCTCTTCGTGACTAAGAACCGAGTCAAACTACATGGTGTCAGAAGAGGGACAACTGATATGAACACCCACATCGAAATCAAAGACTGCTTTGGATCCAAGTCAAGACATTACGACGGTAGGCTGACTAAAGCTAGTTCTACTTAGCAAATACAAGCTACCATGGCGGACGGCTTCAGACGGCCGGACCCCCTTGTTTTTGATGGGAACGTAGCGGAGCACTGGCGCAGGTTTGAACGCGAATACGACATCTTTATTGCTGCTGCTCATAGCGACAAACCAGCCAGGACCAAGAGCCTACATACTCCTTATCTTGCGGGGCCCGAAGCCATAGAAAGGGAGCGGACATTCACGTATGCACCCGCAGTCCTCGGTGACGATGACGCGGTGATAAGGCCAGCGGAGTCAAGGGAAGATCCCGTATGTTTAAAAAGAAAATTCAAAGAAATATGCAACCCCGAAACAAATGTGATAATGGAGAGACACAACTTTAACACCAGAAATCAAAAGCCAGGCGAGACGGTCGAGGCATACGTGAGTACATTGAGAAACCAGGCAAAGAACTGTAACTTTGGTGCATTAGAAGACGAGCTAATACGTGACAGACTGGTCTGCGGAATCAGTAGCGACACCGTCAGACGTACATTGTTGAAAGAAACCGAGCTCACACTTTCCAAAGCTGTACGCCTCTGTCACATTAGCGAGCTCACAGATAAAGCACACAAAAAACCCTCTCTGCCCAAAAAAAACGCGGCAACTGCCAGTGTCGACGCCCATACAAGTAAAACAAAAAGGATTCAACAGACAGACTAAACGGCTTACAAAACAAGACAACTTAACAATTACACAAACTGCAGAAATTGTGGTGGAACTCATCAGGCTAAGCGTGATCAGTGCCCAGCTCTAGGGACAGCAATGTCATCACTGTGGCAAACTGAACCATTTCAGAAGCGCATGCAGATCTGCCCAAATCAAGCACGGCAAGTAAAACAGGTGCATCAACTCTGCGCTGAATCAGATTCCGAAGCTGACGAGGAGACGTTCACTATCGATGGGCTTGTCCTTACACAGTGAGCAAGGCAAAAACAATTATGCTCATGACAAGGAAGGACACTGTTTCGTATCAGTCAATGACAAAAACCTGAAAATTAAAAGTCGACACAGGGGCAAAATGCAACGTCATATCTGTTCATACATACAATCAGATAAAACGAAATGAAGAACTGTGTACACCAATCAAACAAATCAAACCTTGTAGCATTCGGTGGTTCTCTGATCAAACCAATTGGTGCAGTAACACTACGGTGCGGGCTGAAGGAAGAACAACACAGTCTCCAATTTCAAGTAGTGAGTGAAAATGTACAGTCCATTCTAGGCTTACAGGACAGCCTGAAAATGAAACTTGTCACTTTCAGCAGTGAAGTGTATCACATTGACACTGTTCAGGATCAGGACACTGTCTGAGAAAATATTTCAAGATTATGCAGATCTATTCACAGATGAAACTGGGTGACCTACCTGTAACCTACTCGATGAAAGTGGATCCAAATGTGACACCAGTTGTCAGCCCTCCACGCCGTGTTCCAGCGGCAATGCAGAAAAAAGTAGAGCAAGAGCTCCAAAGGATGAAAGAATTAAAAGTAATCGTACCTGTGGACGAGCCCACAGAATGGGTGTCCAACATGGTGGCTACGCACAAGAAGGAGACAGGGGACGTTCGCATTTGCATTGATCCCAGGAACCTAAACCAGGCCCTCATGCGTCCTCACCATCCAATGCGCACAGTGGAGGAGGTCGCGGCCCAGATGTCGGGTGCCACCATTTTCTCTGTGCTGGACGCAAAGAGCTCATTCTGGCAGGTCAGACTGGATGAGGCCTCATCTCTTCGCACCACATTCACAACTCCCTATGGCAGATTCAAATTCCTGAAAATGCCATTTGGCATCAGTACAGCATCAGAAGTTTTTCAAAGGGCTATGGAACAAATATTTGCTGGATATCCGTGTGCCATTATCGTGGACGACATCATAGTGGGCGGCAAAGGACCTGAAGAACACGAGGCTAACCTGCGAAAGGTGATGGACCGCGCCAGACACGTCAAACTCAGATTGAACCCGAAAAAGTGCAAATTCGGGCTCAAGGAGGTGAATTATGTCGGTCACACATTCACTGACAAAGGGCCTCAGAGCAGATCCCAAAAAAATCAAGGCGATCAGTGACATGCATGCCATCTCCAGAAGACAAAATGGCTCTTCAACGCTTTCTAGGAATGATTAATTACCTAGGAAAATTCATTCCAAACCTGAGCGAACTGACATCGCCTCTGCGACAACTGCTACACAAGGACGTGCTGTGGAGCTGGACAGAGCATCAGCAGAACGCATTCACCAAACTGAAGGCATGCATCACCAGCCCACCCGTGCTTCACTACTACAACGTGGAAAAGCCGGTAACGCTCACCCTGTGATGCCTCCCAGCATGGCCTCGGAGCTGCGTGCCTCCAGGACCAAAAATCCAATAGCATAATGCATCACGCACGTTGACACAGACGGAGACAAGATATGCGCAAATCGAAAAGGAACTACTTGCTGTAGTGTTTGCCTGCCACCGTTTCTATGACTACATTTATGGCAAGCCTGTCCTGATCGAGACTGACCATCAGCCTCTTGTCACAATTCACAACAAACCATTCCACACAGTCCCAGCGCGCTTGCAGCGCATGATGTTGCAGTTACAGAAATTTGACCTCACCTTCACCTACAAAAAAGGGAAACATATGTACCTGGCCGACACTCTCTCTCGTGCGCCACAACACAAACGTTGACTCACAAGATGCTGACCATGCTGAGTTCGAGGTAATGGCCCTACAAGTGATATCTCCACGGCGCCTTGAAGAACTTCGGCGGCACACCACGTCAGACAGCCACCTCCAGAAGGTCACCAATTACATTCGAAATGGCTGGCCAAGACATGAAAGAGGCGTACCTACAGAGGTAAAACCATTCTTCAGCTTCCGTGATGAGCTACTGCTGGAGAATGACATCATCATGAAAGGAAACAGGGCAGTTGTGCCTGACTCGCTGCAGTCCGAGTACCTCCCGTGCTACACGCAGGACACCCAGGGACAGAGGCAACAAAGAAAAGAGCAAGAGAGAGTGTCTTCTGGCCATCAGTGAACCAGGACATAGAGGACTGTCACCACAACAAGCAGAGTGAGAACCAGCCAGAAACCACACCAACAAAAGGAACCGAAAAAACTGCACACAGTCCCTGACCTACCATGGTCCATTGTCGCCACCGACATCTTTGAATGGAAAAGCCATCATTACCTGGTGCTTGTGGACTCATACTCCGGGTGGTTTGAAATCGACCAGCTCAACAGCCTCACCTCCAAGACTGTCATACAAAAGCTGAAACGCCACTTTTCAGTTCACGGCATACCGCTAGAATTATACTCTGACAATGGGACCCAGTACACTAGCCAAGCACTTCAGGAATTCGCAGAAGCATGGGACTTTCGTCTGGTTACCAGTAGTCCAGAGTACCCGCAGTCTAATGGGCTCAGTGAGAGGGCGGTGAGGAGTGCAAAGAAACTGCTGGAGACCACCGAGCGAGATGGAACTGACTTCCATCTGAACCTGTTAGCGATGCGCAACACGCCCCGCGACATGGTCCTTGGATCACCAGCACAAAGATTAATGTCCCGACGCACCAGAACAACTCTACCCATCTGCAAAAAGCTGCTGAGACCAAAAGCAAAGGCCACCACCAAGGTCAAGTCGCAGCTGCGAAAGAGGCGCACATCATCACAGAAACACTACTACGACCGAACCAGCAAGCCTCTGACACCCCTCGTACCAGACCAGGTAGTCAGACTACAAACTACAAAGGGGTATGACAAACTGGGGATCGTGAAGAAGAAGTGTGCTGAACCACGTTCATACATCATTGAGTCTGAAGGAAAGGAGTACCGACGGAACAGACGCCACATCTTGCCTGTGAAAGAGCCACAACCTCCACACAGAGAGGAAGTGGATACTTCGCCGCATGTGCCTGAGCCGGCAACCAACAACACAACACTGTCTGAGGACTCTGTAACGGCAGTACCAGAGTCATGCCACAATGAACTAAATCAAGAAAAGACTCCCAGCAAGGTGGTGGATCACCACATGAAGGTGCATGTTGAAGGCCCAACTCAACCCACCACTTCCGAGTATCTTACCAGGTTTGGCAGGGTATCTAGACCCAACAAAAAGTACATGAGTTAAATGAAATGTGCCTGAGAGATATCAAAATGTTTTCTATTAATATGTTATTACAAGATATCTGAATGCAATCTTTGATTTTGTATCTGTTGTGTTATTAATTTTGGAGCTGTCCAAGTTGTAGGTTCTGATGGACACACCATGCAATGTATCTTATTCAACTGGGCACAGGTGAATTCCATTCTATATGGTATGTATGGTTTTTCTTTGTAATGGATGTTTATTCACTCCGGTTGGAGGCACAGCTAAAGAAGAGGGATGTAGACAGCTGTGCTGTTTGTTATTGGGCTGTTCAGATTAATGTATCGCGAGACTAGCTCACGAGATCTTGTTGTATAGTACCAGCGGGAACTGAAGCAATGTCCGATATGCGAGTCATGTGAATTATTAATAAACAACAACTTTGATTCAACTCATCATCTCTTCGTGACTAAGAACCGAGTCAAACTACAGTTTATATGTAAAATATCCTGCGGTGTGACTGTAACGTTAATGAAACCTGGAATGTAATATTTAGATAAATTAACCAACAACATTTTGAATAATGTATGAAGCATTTGACATGATTGCATAAATATACATTTTATATTAAGATATGTGAATGTGAAAAAACTCAAGACAGTAATATTAACTACAAGTTCAATTTCGTAACACAAATTGTATCCTGTGGGGTGAGTACCGCTTGCTGTGTTCCATTATTCACCCTCTGTACTGTGTACCTTGTTTGAGTGCAGTGAAGTACCCTTTCCACCCTCCGCAATTCACGAGGAGAGTACATTCCGATACCCGTTCTGTCTGATACACTTAACGGAAATGACGGTTGGTCGCGTGTCATCCGAGTTTACCAACCGCCAATATGCAATTCAACACGGAAGGCACTGTTTGTTATGCTAACACTTTTTAAAGTTACCCCTGCCTCTAATACACATGGCGATTGTCTTTGGAATCAAAACTATGCTGTTATCACGGAGATTCAACCGTTTGACAGATCTGACACTCAACTACGTCACAAACATGGCGGCCGTTGAGTGCGAAAAGTGTACAGTAACTGCACACTTCGAAAAATGGCCGTTTTGGGGGCGTTATCCGGGTAATTTACAGTACACTTTACCGTCGCGATTAGAAATGGAACACCCTCCGTACCCAAACACAGTGCGGAAAGGGCGGACAGTACGAGTATTGGAACACAGCATCAGTTATTGGAGAGTGCTGTGGAAGTTTAAGGTGACTCTTAACCTCTTAATATGTCTTCATATTGCAATGTTTCTGTCACGCAATGCTTAGGTTCATTTTATGGTGTCCTGTGGTGTGACTGCTCTTATAGAAGGAAAAAAAGTTTTTTATAAACGAAAACACATATTAAAATTAGACACAATGTCATTATCAAGTTAGCATGAGCTCAGATGTCATGAATATAAAATGATTAAAATGGCCATAATGCAGTAAATTTCTTGTGGTGTGACTTAAATTTTCCTGCGGTGTGACATGCCTATGAAATGTGTTGATGCAGGACACATATTCCCAAAAATGGCAAAACTTTTTTCTATTTTTATTCCAATTTCTTCCATCAAATCTTTCAGGGATTGGAATAACTTAAAAAAAAAAAAATGTAATCAACAATCGGCATAAATTCCACAACTGGCCCAGATTCCCCCATCCTACCTGTCAGGATGTTCTTGAAAGCCTCCTCTACATTTGTTGAGTCCAAGGCTGACGTTTCAATGAAAGAAAAGTTGTTTTTCTCTGCAGAGGAGAAAGGAAAAACAGATAAGTTACAGTACAGTACTGTGCACAGCTGATCTGAAGAGATCTAGAGCTGGATAACAGCAGGTGTTTGTAGGTGTGTGTGTGTGTGTGTGTGTGTGTGTGTGTGTGTGTGTGTGTGTGTGTGTGTGTGTGTGTGTGTGTGTGTGTGATAGCCGACACGGCTCTGAGGTGTGTGTGTGTGTGTGTGTGTGTGTGTGTGTGTGTGTGTGTGTGTACCTGCGAAGGCGCGGGCTTCGTCGGTGGGCACGGCTCTGAGGTGTGTGTGTGTGTGTGCGTGCGTGTGTACGTATGTACCTGCGAAGGTGCGGTGGGCATAACTCTGAGCTCTGAGGAAGGTGTGTGTGTGTGTGTGTGTACCTGCGAAGACACAGGCTTTGTCGGTGGGCACAGCTCTGAGGTGTGTGTGTGTGTGTCTGTGTACCTGCAAAGGCGCGGGCTTCGTCGGTGGGCACAGCTCTGAGGTGTGTGTGTGTGTGTGTGTGTGTGTGTGTGTGTGTGTGTGTGTGTGTGTGTGTGTGTGTGTGTGTGTGTGTGTGTGTGTACCTGCAAAGGCACGGGCTTCGTCTGTGGCCACGTCACTGAGGTGTGTGTGTATGTGTGTGTGTGTACCTGTGTGCCACCTGTGTGTGTGCGCGCATAGTGAGTTGTGTGTGTTAGACACAGGGCATGTGACGTGTCAGTGCAGTAGTGTTGGAGTAGAACTAGTGCTTGCAGTTTAGTGCATGATGGTTAGTGCAGGTTAGTGCATGCTGCATGTCGCTTCTACTTGTTGCTCTCTGCTTTCAGCTACCGCCGCCGGCTAGCCACCTCCCTAGGGGGGAGGCGAAAAGAGGAGCCGAGCGCGTAAGTCTCCTCTGCCGGTACACAGCCTCTCCATTGCCAAGACCTGTACACGCGTCCTCATGGCCACGCACGGTAACTGGTACCTTGCGGTTCCAGGCAAAGTTGTATGGGATCTGTGAGAGGCGTGGCATGCAGGCCTGCTACAATGTGGACACGCCCTGCTGCCCGTTAACCGAAAGCTAGGTCTGTGGTGGGCATGGAATTGGAGGACCTCACTACAACAACCGAAAACAAAACATTTAGCAGATTGGACTCCATACTGGAAAATGACAGACACCCCCTGCACCCGCTTCTGGCCAACCAGGGCTCCGTTTCTCGATTCTTGCCTTTGCTAACCGTCTTAAGTCGGTCTTGAGTTGGTCGTAAGTTGCTCTTGAGTTGGTCTTAAGTTGGTCTTAAGTTGGTCTTCAGTTGGTCTTTAGACGCAAGACCAACTTAAGAACAACTTAAGAACAACTTAAGAACAACTTAAGACCAACTCAAGACCTTGGTTACAACGTTGGTCTTAAGAACGAACAAAATGGCTAACGTCGTTAGCAAAGGCACTGTCGAGAAACGACCCCCAGAGGAGCGTGTTCAGCTACAGACTCCAGGCCTTCCCCTGCCGTACAGACAGACTACAGAAGTCATTTGTTCCTAGGGCCATCCAGCCCTTCAACACCACACAGAAAGACACAATGAAAGAGATTGTCATGTGTGACTGGACTGCCTAAACCACCCACTTTATGAAAAGTGTGTGTGTGTGTGTGTGTGTGTGTGTGTGTGTGTGTGTGTGTGTGTGTGTGTGTGTGTGTGTGTGTGTGACAATGTGTGTGACAATATGTGTGTGTTGGGGGGGGGGTGAGAGAGAGAGAGAGAGGATGTGTGTATGTGTGAGAGAGAGAGAGAGAGAGCATGTGTGTGTGGCGATGTACTTTTACTGTAATGTGCATTTATGTGTATAAATTCTTTGTGTATGTTTGGATTTGTGTATTTATGTAAGCTGACAGACACCTTAATTTCCTTCGGGATTAGTAAAAGTACTCTACTCTACTCTACTCTACTAACCCCTGTCCCAGCTATGGGCAAATAGCAAAGACCTCAATGGTGGACCAGGCGGAGGATGGAATCAGGGAGATGTACCACAACGGCTGGGAAGGAGGATGAAGGCTAGGGGAGTAAACCCTGAACACAAATCTGCAGGTGGGGACAGGCAATAGGCAGAACCCAGCAGACCGGATTACTGGTAGTCCCCTGCAGCTCAAATCAGAGTGAAAGTCGTCATGAGTTCCTCATGCCACCGGAAGCTACTCTGTTCGAGCAAAGAATGGTGGGAGTAAGGACTGCGCACCCCTACCCTCACCCTAATCTCTTCCCTAGCGCAAGCACCTAGTTCCATCCATTCCCGTCCTGTCAACCCCACCCTTCAAGTCCCCCAACCAAAGCCCTGTGGCGATGTGGAATAGCGGAAGGCACAGGCCAAGGATGTGGCTGGGAGTGCCTAGTCAAACCATGCACACAGTCGGCAGTGGAGTGACGGTCGTTGTGTTACGGGATGGGGCAGCGCATCACCTCGGCAGCTTTCACTGTGTCTGAGCAGCTCCACACTGCTCACCCCTGACGGGGAAGGACCTAGAAAAGGTGGTCTAAAAATGGTCTGTTCCTCAAATACTCTGGATGGTTAGCCGCAGTCATCAGAGCATCCCCTACTGCGGCCGAAAAACTAAAAAGAAGAATATTCATCTGAACATTGCCACCTGGAATGTTCGCACCCTATTGGACATGCCTGAACCATCCAACAGGCCTAAACAAAGGACAGCTCTTGTAGCCCTTGAGCTTGCAAGATATACAGTAACATCGATATTGCAGCCCTTAGTGAGACCAGACTACACGGCGAGGATTCCCTTACAGAAGTGGGTGCAGGCTACACCTTCTTCTGGAGAGGGCTTCCTAAAGGCACATGTCGTATCCACGGTGTGGGTTTTGCTGCAAAAACCAAGCTTCAGCAGCACATTCCAGAATCCCCTGTTGGCATCAGCGAGCGACTCATGACTTGGCGTATTCCTCTTGCCAAGAAACGCTTTGTCACCATTATCAGCGCCTATGCACCAACCTTGGACGCAGATATTGCAATCAAAGAAGACTTCTACGGGAGCCTTGATGCAGTCATCCAGAAAACCCCTGCTACAGACAAACTCCTCCTTATGGGTGACTTCAATGCTAGAGTAGGTACAGAACATCTAATCTGGGACAAGGTCATCGGACAACATGGGGTAGGGAAAATGAACAGCAATGGACATTGGCTACTATCCCTCTGTGCAGAACACCAGCTACTCATCACAAACACCATCTTCCAGATGAAGAAACATCTCAGGACCACCTGGCAGCACCCCAGATCTAAGCACTGGCATCTCCTGGACTACATCATTATCCGCCAAAGGGATAGAAAGGACATGACCATTACCAGAATCATGCGTGGGGCAGAGTGCTAGACTGACCACCGCATGGTCAGATCTAAACTACATCTTGACATTCCTCCTTGTCGCCATAAAACGACCCCAAAGAAAAGACTGAACACTGCAGATTTATTCAACCCAGACACCATTGCCAATCTCCGCCGTCACCTTGCCTGCAACCTTTCCCATATCCAGGAGGACACTGATGCCAATGGCTGGCCAGCTCTATCTGTAGCTATACAGTCTGCAGCATCAAAAGCCTTAGGCACAAAGGCCAAACAGCATCAAGACTGGTTTGACAACAACTCCCTTATCCACACAGTTCTACAAGAAAAACAGCAGGCTCACAAGACTCTGCTTTCTAACCCACAATGCCCCACCTTAAAATCCAACTTCACTAATAGGCGAGTACATTTAGGGTTTAACCCCAAAAAAATTGATACAAAAGGTTTTTTCATGGATTCTATTACTATTGGACCTGCTAAACGACATACTAAAAATCTAGTAAAATCTGACTTTGGAAAATGAGTTTTTTCAACATAGCTGCCATAGGCTTATTATAAGGGTCAAGAGACACTCAAGGTAAAGAGGCCAAAAAATTTAGCTTGCCGATATCACCATGAAACTTAATCCGGTGATTACTCACATATTTGTGAGAAAAAAATGTATTGCAAGTTTTCTGAAATGTAATGTTTTAATATGGTAATTGGACTATATCTAATTAAATATGCATTAAATTTCAAAATGCAAAAACTCAAATTCTGAAAAAGCCAAGCTCAAAATTACTCTTTTATTTTGTTGCTAGTAAGCCAGAAGATATCTTCAGAAGAGATTATGGACATCTCTTTTTGTTTTGTAGTAAATCTAAAAATCTTTGTGCAGACTCACCAGCTAGCATTTTTTTTTTCAAAACATGATTATTTAACATCTCTCTTAGATAAATAATTGAGTTTTATGTTTCTCAAGTTCTTCCAGACATTCTTTGAGTCTGGTGGTATCATAGCATGTATCAAGGACAAGGTCAGCTGTCCTCAAATCATAGCCTCTCCACAGAGGTGTCCTTAGGGCTGGTGCTGGTGCTCCTATTTGCCATGTACACCACATCACTGGGCCATGTTATCTGTTCTCACAGCTTCTCATACTACTGTTACACCGATGAAGCACAGTTACTTTGTGCCAGATGACTCCACGGTCACACACATTTCCGCTTGCCTCTCTGAACTATCCACAAGTATGAAGGAATGCAACCTTCAGTTGAGCCTCGCCCAAATGCACTGCTCGTGATCCCAGCCAAAGATTTAGGTTGCCATGATATCGAACTCAATATGGATTCTGCTACTGTTGCCTCAAATAAGGCCACAAGAAATCTAAGTGTCATTGTTGATGACCATCTATCATTATCTGACCACATAGCCTCAGTTTCCCAGTCATGTCCTCTTTTTCATGCCCTAATTGAATACAAGGCCCTGACCCTTGCCTATGAAGCTACAACAGGCCCTACTCTGGCTTACCCGAAAGCTATGCTAAAGCCATATGTCCTTTCAGGACATTGTCTGTCTCCAGTACCAACCGTTTCACCTTGCCCTCTACTTACACATGTAGTGGCTCCTGTGTATTCAGTTCAGCTGCTGAAAGACCCAAAATACCTAGTGACACCATGATTCATCACTGATGATGTGCCCTGACAAACAACACATGGATATTACCATAGCAGTAGTGTCTTTATCCACCCAAACAGCACTCCAAACAAACAGATCCTGAAAACATGTTAGTTCATGCCAATATAATTATCATGTACTAACCTTTATTTTAAAAAACTTCGATCTTGAAAATGACACCTTTCCTGAAGTTAGATTTTCCAAGATTTTTTGTATGATAGTAAGGACAGCTGGATGTATTGAAATCAGTTGAAAAACCTTTTGTATCAATTTTTTTGGGGTTTGGTGCATTTTGGCCATAGATGTACTCGACTATAAGGCCAGAGCCAAAGCACAACTGGCTCTGAGGAGCATGCAAGACACCTGGTGGTTAGAAAAAGCTAAAGAGATTCAACACCTTGCTGATTGCAATGACACTCACAGCTTCTAAGATGCCATCAAAACCATATATGGTCCTAGGACGCAGATTTTCACCCCTGTCCGAACTGCTGCTGCTTGAGTCTTCTCAAGGACCGCCAAGAGATCCTTGACCGCTGGGCCAATCACTTTGAAAGTCTACTAAACCACATCAACCCTGTAGACCCCAACATCCTCGACAAGGCACCAGTTATGCCTCAGATGCGACACCTACACAGCCCTCCTGACTTCAGCGAAACATCCAAGGCCATCAGTAGCTTAAAAAACAACAAAAGCCCAGGACCTGATGGTATCCCAGCAGAAGTGTTCAAACATGGAGGCTATCTTCTCATGCGCCGTTTACACCTTCTCATCACCCAAATCTGGATATCTGAGATAGTGCTCCAGGACTGGAAGGATGCTAACATCATTGTCCTGGTGAAATCTGAAAATCAGCACCAAAGTAGCAGTGTACAACGCAGTGTGTGTGTCCACCCTACTGTATGGGGCAGAAACAGACGCCACATAAACAGCCTGGAGATGTTTCACATCAGATGTCTCCAAAAAATTCTCAATCTGTCCTGGGAAGACCGGATCCCCCACACTGACATCCTGAGTACGACTTGCACCATCAGCATGGAGGCAGCTTTGGCCAACAGACATCTACGCTGGGTTGGCCACACCATCCGCATGCCTGGATACCGTCTCCCACATCAAGTCCTCTATGGGCAACTACCCGAATCAAAGTGGCTCCTGGTGGCCAGAAGAGACGCTACAAGGACTACACAAAAGAACTCCTGAGGCATTGCGAGATCAACCCTGGTCACCTTGAGGACCTAGCTGCCAACAGACCAGCCTGGAGAAAGACCTGCAAGAAAGCAACTGAGCAAATAAACAACATCTTTATTGAAAGGAGGACTACAAGACGTGCACAGCGACACCAGAAGGCAGAAGACAACTCCTCTCAAATATCAGGGCATGCCTGCTCCATCTGTGGAAGAGTGTGCGGATCCAAAATCAGTCTCCATAGCCACATGAGATGGCATCAACGCAAAAAAACGTTGACTCTACCCCTCCCCCAACCCCCATCCTGATTGGAACAAGAGTCTTCATCGGACATGATGGACAGCTGAACGTACTTGCGAAGGCGCGGGCTTCGTCGGTGGGCACGGCTCTGAGGTGGCACAGGTCGCTCTTGTTGCCCACCAGCATGATGACGATGTTGTTGTCAGCGTGGTCCCTCAGCTCCTTCAGCCAGCGCTCCACGTTCTCATAGGTCAGGTGCTTGGCGATGTCATACACCAGCAGCGCTCCCACCGCACCCCGGTAAAACCTGATGGAAGAGCAACACAGTGTTTAGAGTAGTAGAGTAGAGTAGAGTATCATGTATTGATCTCGAGGGAAATTGAGCGTTTTGTAGAAATTGAGTGTTTTGAGCGTTATGCTGGGCTTACACTGTGCGACTTTTGCCCCGATTTTGCCCCGATTTTGCCCCGATTTGGCACTCTCACGTCTTTTTGGGAGTCGGGCCGATTTCTTGCTTAATCGCAGGTCAATCCTGCGTCTCGCGTTGTGCAGTGTACATGGGGTAACGACAAGCGATTTCGCCTCACAATCATGCAATCGCAGGCTCGCAAGAAAATCAAAACTGTTTGAAATCCTGGCCGTGCCTCGTGACCAAATCGCACAGTTAAAGCAGTGCTACGACCCGATTTGACACTACACATGCACAAGTTAATAGGGCCGTGCGATTTGCTCTTGATCGCGTCCTCATCTCCACCTGAGGTGCACATGTTCCCTCCTCTCCAGCCCCGGGAAACACGCGTGTCGCACAGTCGGACCACTCTGCTCACATCCGACTGTCGGCTCGTATAGTGTGTCGTGAGATATGAACTTTTAAACCGCGAAATTTCCTCGTGCAGTGTGAGCAGGAGCTTAATACCCACGAGTGAAAATATTGCACAGTGTATGCCCGGCTTTAGGTAAACCAGCAAGCTGTCCAATGCCCATGATGTACCAACTACTTTGAAATTCATTCAGGAAATTCCGTTTTCACAGACAGTCATTTTCAGATTGGGCACACACACACACACACGTGATGATGTGACTTACAATCAAAGAAACTCAAGAGAAAGAACAATCTCTTGGCAGGGAATGCATTGGCCATGGTGTAGTACGGGGGCGTTGCCTGAGGACACGAGTGGATGGAAAATTAACTCCCTTGCGCATGGTCATTGGTCAGTGGGTGCGATGGATGCCATTTTCGTACTCCCTTGCACATGGTCAGTGGGGGCGACACCATGATGGATAATTTGTGTCCAAGTAACGGCAGCTGTTGGTCAGCAGTAATTGCTGGGGGTAATTAAGGACAGCTGACAGACATTCACGCTGTCCTATGACCTGTTCCACAGTGAATAACATTTCCGTACTCCCCTCGCCATCATTTCCTACTACGCTGTTATGACGTGAGTAAGCCCTCTTGTCTCAAGCCTCTTTGCTTACAATGCTGTGACGGCTCTGTAGTACTCCTGTCCTGCTGTGTCCCAGATCTGGGCCTTTATTGTTTTGCTGTCCACCTGGATTCTGCGCGTGGCAAACTCCACGCCGATGGTCCTTTTTCTCTCCAAGTTGAACTCATTGCGAGTGAAGCGAGAGATCAGGTCACTCTTCCCCACTCCAGAGTCCCCAATCAGCACCACTGCCACCATTCAAAAAGGAAAAGAAATCGTTAAAGGGACACTGTGCAGGAAATGGTCAAAAAAGGTACTGCAACTATGCTGCTCATTGAAACTGGGTTGGCTATCACCAAATTGCATATTTACATGAAAGTTTACTAGTAATAAACAAATATTTTCTAGTATGGTCCAAGTAGGGTCATTTTTGCAGCTAAAAAAGGCAATTTTTGAACATTCAAAATGGCGGACCATTGAGAAGATCCCCCTTTTCATGTATGAAAAGTGCAATTTTTCCAGTCATAATGAATACTTAGAATTTGATGGTGGTCGTAAGTATTCATGAAAAAGGTAACATTAGTGAATGGGTAGCATGAATTCTGGAAATAAACAACTAAAAATCTCACACAGTGTCCCTTTAAAGTCATCAGAACACTGAAATGTGTCACAAATTACAAACATTTACAATAACACTCCAAACACAGAGCAAAGCAAATGTGCATTTTCACCACAATCCTAACAATGATCTCTATCTGTGTTAGAAACAGAGGTGGCTCCTCCATAGGGGCGATTTGTGCGACGCACTACCAACTTGGAAACATAATGGTCTTCTTTGTCTGGAAAAGATGCCTGTCATAAGCTAAGGATTTTTTAAGAGGTGTTTTTATCAAGATGGTCCTAAATGGTCCTCAAT
This sequence comes from Engraulis encrasicolus, assembly GCF_034702125.1. Taxonomy (NCBI): domain Eukaryota; kingdom Metazoa; phylum Chordata; class Actinopteri; order Clupeiformes; family Engraulidae; genus Engraulis; species Engraulis encrasicolus. Next base: position 4,936,622 of record NC_085862.1, read on the forward strand.
TATGCCACCAAAAGAATACTGTACAGTGTACACAATTGAACTTTGTCCCTGTTGCAGCACACCACACACAGGAAGTTGAGATTCTGTCCATTTGTCAAACTGAGAGGACGTTTTGCTGCTATATTTATCCTCTTTGGCATTTGTGGCCTACATTTTATTCATGCATTTTATTTTATTTATTTTTTTGAGAAAAACAGTGCATCAAACAGGCACAGGATTCATCGCCAAACGGCCACCACTAAAATAGCTTTGGATTTGGATGTTACATAGAAAAGGCAGTATTCACACCAGGCACAGATACATAATGCAAGAATGCGGGCTAATAAAGTCATGCGACTCACATAGCAGTTCTAGGGGTGGCTTTTACCTTTGAACTCGTATTCATCATCCCTGGTCCCCATACTCTCATACAAATCCAATGGCTCCGATGACACGTGAAATTGCTGACAATCACATCCTACTTCCTTGATGTAGCCTACTGGACTCGATCCCCACAGTTGACAAGCTCTGGCACTGTAGGCCAACTGCCACAGAGCAAAACAAATGTGCATTTTCACCACAATGATCTCCATCTGTGTCGGAAACATATGTGAAGAAGGGTGTCATCAGCGATTATAGGATTTCTTAAGAGGCGTTTTCTGATCAAAATCAGCTAGGCTTAAATTGTTCTCAATGCCACACTACACAAGAATACTGTACACAACTGAACTTTGAACTTTCCCTGTTGCATCACACCACAGGAAGTTGAGATTGTGTCCATTTGTCAAACTGAGAGGACGCTTCTGCTGCTACCAGGGGCGTCAGCTGACCCGGTGCTATACAGAGGCACAGTAGGGCACCGAGATCATTATTTTTTTTAAAGATTGTTAATTAGGCCTTGTTTTTAATATGTCCATGTAGGACTTGTCAGATTAATAAAGACATTTTCATTTGGAGTGCCTTAGTCAGAGAATTAATTCTCATTTTTTGATCCCAAAAAGCCAACAAAAAATCTGGATAAGAGCACGCCATACTCTACAAACTGAAAGATTGTAAATTAATTATATTATTGCAAGCAGTGCATGGCCACTATTTTGTGTGCATTCTGTAGATTACTACGTATGCTTAACTTGAGCTATATTCTAAGGTAGCAACTAGCAAGGTTGTTGGGGTTTTTTGTGTGTGTGAAACTCATACCAGGGCACAGCAAATCAATACCCAGGCACGTGCCCCTGTAAAATAGGTCTAGCGACGCCCCTGGCCAGGGTTGCCAGATGAGGCTGATGATTTCCAGCCCAAAATGTGCTCAAAACCTGCCTGGAAGCACTAAATCCCGCACAATACTATTGATTCCTATGGGCAAAATTGGGCGGGTTTTCCTGCAAAATGCCATTTTTACCTGCAGACGGCCATCCCAAGCAGCCCAATTGGGCGGGAAACAGCCCAATCTGGCAACACTGCCCCTGCCTGCTACCTTCCTGTCCACTGCACTTCTGTCTGCAATATCAGCAACGTTTTCTCTTCCCAGGAAAACTAGTAACAGGCCCTAGGCCTACCTTATTTTCTTGTGGAATTTCAGAAGGGTTTTTTTTGGTCCCTTTTTAAGTGGGCTAGCAGCATTTAATACCATGCAATACCAGTGTAATACCATCTACCAAGCCTAACCCTAACCCTAGATGTAAGTACAAGCTTGGTACTGCACAGTGTACCTTTAAGGTGCGGTATTTCTATCATTTCAATAAAGGCTTCACAATCAACTGGATTTTGAAACTTGTTTTTCATACATAGTTTATTTACAGCAGACCAATGCAAGTTACAATCACATGACGAAATACATTGTGTCTGTATTCACCACATGAAATACTAATAATAAATTTGCAATTTGAGACACTTTATACAGATGCATGATCAATTACTCTCTCACCCCAGAAATTCAGGACAACAGCATTATGGGTTATGTACACAGCACCATCTAGTGGTCAAATTGAGGCAAAGCGTCCACCACACTACACGGTTTAAATGCACCGGGCAAGTCAATCCCATCACCAAAACAAGGGGCATTTCTCAACGTTAAGTGTTATAGCCTTGCTACGACGGGTAACGCCAATTTATCCATGGATTTTCCCACGGATACTCTTTGGTGAAATCCGTGAAAAATGGGTGTTTCTATCGTCATAGCAAGGCTACAGCACATCACTTTGAGAAATGCCCATTGTTTTGTTGTTTGGATCTGGGGAGAAACTGGAAAGGTTAAAAGTAACACACGTGATTTATTTAACCCTGAAATGAGTAAAAAGTTGTAAAATTGGTAACAGAGGAGCTGCATGCCATTTGATTTGTTTTTTGTAAAGAATGAAGCTCTTTGCTCCTTTGGTAACAGGTTTACAATTACTTCTGCATTACCTAAACCAGGTCTGGATTTCTCAAAACCAAAGTTGCTTACTACATTAGCTACTTTGTTGTTGTCAATGCATTTTCCCATTGGCAACTACCGAAGCTGCTAACAGGCTAACAACTTCTCTTTTGAGAACTGCACCCCAGGTCTGTCACTTCACATAGCCCAAACTAGATGGCTCTCCTCTCACCAGAAAATTGCTGAGGTGAGGTGTAGGCTCTATGTCTGAAATTATCGTAATACTGGGTTATCAGTTAGGCGAACTGTAATAAGTGAGATCCTCTGAAATGCACTGGGCACTTGAAACTTTGGCGATGAGTAATTCTGATCTAAAAGTGCGCGGTGATGCTGTTGACCTCGCCCGCTGTTTCAACACATCTCTGTGGCTACCGTGTAGAAGCTGGTTTCCCCATTTCCACGACATGTGCAATGCTTAATGGCGTAAACAAAAAAAAGAATGACTCTGGCTGTAAATGAGCACGTTTGGCAGAGGCTGCTTACTGAAAAACCTCTCCCCATTATGCATGTTAGCACAGGCTACACCAATATGCTGTTGACGATAGCCAGGGTTGAGAAGAAGCAGCAGCATAAATGCGAGGCTAGGTCAACTGAAAAAAAGAAGGGTAACACTTTACAATAACTATCCAAAAAAGCTTTATAAACACTTTATAAATAATAAACTAATTATCAACAAATTGTTTACAAATGTTTATAAATGGGCAAGAAATACTATGTTAACAGGCACAGCACAGTCTTATCGGTCCTGGAAGTTTATCCTCCAAAGACCAGAAGGCATGAAACTATATAAAACTTACACAGTAGAAGTTGATTCCCACTCCACTGTGCTGTCGTAGTTTGGTTCTTACTCATTTTCAAACATTTGTAAATGCGTTGTTAAATGTTAATTATAATTAAATGTTAATAAAGTGTTTATTAAGCTTTTTTGGATAGTTATTGTAAAGTGTTACCAAAAGAAGTATGGCCTGGATGAGGAACACAAAGAGCACGGTTGGTTGGTTGGAAGTAATTAGGTAATAGGCTCATTCGTGACGAAGCAGTGCTGCTTTTGCTAAGCAGCGAGCATGCACACTTTGTCAGTTTGATGCACTGTGGTTAGGATTTTCTAGAAAATCCTAACCACAATTAATCGAACTGGCAAAGTGTGCATGCTCGCTGCTAAGCAAAAGCAGCACTGCATTGTGGTTAGAAAATCCTAACCACAATTAATCGAACTGGCAAAGTGTGCATGCTCGCTGCTAAGCAAAAGCAGCACTGCTTCGTCACGAACGAGCCAAATGACACAGATCATCACTGGAAGGGGCAGGGGCAGGGGGTGTGGCATCATCACAGGTTCTGACAGCACTGTAGCTTGTTTCCTTTCTGGCCGTCAGAGGTGGGGGGCACGCTGATGTCCACTACGTTGTTGCCCGGAGACTCGTCGTGGGCGGACCTGTCAGCTATCTGCTTCTGGGACACAATCCGGTAGATTTCTGGAGGACAGCAGAAAATGGAAAGGAAAGAAGAACCAAAAATAAACAAACGAATGCATGAAGTGGTGTGGCAATAAAGTTAATCTACTGAATGTAAACATTTAAAATGTATGTGCTTAGCAATGTGGCAAATCGGGTACATTTCAATAGCAAAACCCAAGTTGTAACAAGTGCTGGGTAAAAAAAAGTGGCATACGGGTCATTTCACGTGAAATCAGACACTTTGGGACCCGACCGACCCGGATTTCAATCATACTTGGTGTGCCTTTTTAGTAGCAAGGTAGCACCCCAGAACTGCATTGGTTTGAATCTGACACTAATATTAAGGGAGAAACAGACTAGGAAAGGTTCACATGTGAGGGTAGGACACTACACAGTCCCTCCAGGATTTTGCACTGGGATTTTGTGATTTTTGCGGTCAAAATGCCTGATTTTGTGGCGGCAATTTCTCATTTTTTGCAAAGATTTTGCGGCATTTTCTCATTTTTTGCAAAGATTTTGCATCCCTTTCTGGGTTTTTTTGTGGTAACTGAAAACCACAATCAGTCTAAGCAGGCTTAAGACAAAAGAGAGAGAGATTCAGAAACACACTTCCTATATAATAGAATAATAAAATATTGTCAAAAACTGTCAGAGCGTCTTATTAGCCAGTGCGTCCAATGTGTAAAAAAAAAAATCATGGCCGCGACACTCATAAATCTCTGTCGATATTTTAGAACGACTTCGGGGGAAAACGGGACAGCGCGTTATGAACAAATACAAGTGGTATAATAGCCTACCACTAGGCCTAATGAAGAGCGTCGCGGGGTACAGTAGCCAGGCTGTATGCAAGCGTTACAATGTCACCTGTTGGAAGACGCGTCTCTCTCTCTCTCTCTCTCTCTCTCTCTCTCTCTCTCTCTCTCGTGCTCGTATTGCAAGCTGTTGCATAGCCTATTATTTGCTTGATGCAAAGTTGTGATGGCATACACGCTCTCGTTGACATGGTTGTGTGCATGGTTGCATGGATTCGCAAGACTTTATTGCAATAACACAGTGAAAGCGTGGAAGGGCCGTTCACTTCCTATCTCGGCGTCCTTGACTGAAACAAGTTGCAAAACTCCACACTTCCGAAACCTTTGCGATCGGCACTACAGTGATTGTTATCAGAAGGCTTGTGCCTACGCATAGACATAGACCCTTAAATTACAAACATTAGCGAACATTGAAAAAAGATCAGACAACGACCGTCGGGTAGCACGCTCATGAAAGCGACAGGGGAGAGTGGAGAAGTTCCGCAAAAATGTAGCCTAACGTAAGATGTTTGCTACTGTGTGACAGTACCGCCACTATTTCATGACTGCACACTTCTTCGTCATGGATAAATGGGCAACAATACTTTTTCCACCCAGGATTGCACTGAAAAGTAGGCTACTGCTGTTAAAAAAAGGTCATTAGTGTGCAGCACCGACGCCTGCGTGTAGGCTATGTGTGAGGGAGGGGAGGAGAGACGCGGAACAGCTGAGATGAGGGTCGCGACTTCCGAAATGGCAGGCAATTCTTTTTCAATGTTTCAGTGACATATTAACAAAAATGCTTCGTATTGGTTTTCGTCTCCGGTGGTATTGTAGTCACATTTTTTTGAAATTTTGCGGGAAAAATGCGGCTTTACAGGAATTACGCGGCATCGTGAAATTATGCGGAATATCATTGAATTTGCATGAATCCACGCGATCGCTGAATCGCGAAAAACTGGAGGGACTGACTAGACATTCAGCCTTGAATATATCAGTCAGTGTTAGTCACAAAAAGATGCCTGTGGTATTGTTTGAAAGCTCTTTTCTGGCTCTACATATTACACAATCAGCTTGGAATACAACAACTCTCAGAATATGAATTATGATAAATTGAAAAATTAAAAATTGAATATCTAAAAAACCTATATTTTAAAATGGCCAGTTCCTTGTCCAAACGTAGCCGGCAATGTCATTAGCAACACCTCAAATGCTGGTGTTCGGTTCTTTATTCATTTCAGAGAGAATTTGACTCACAAATATGGCATCATACAGACCACTTACTAATAATATGGTAATACCATAGTAGCATCACATGACAAAACAAAAACAAAACAAAAATGGTCAGTTTCCATGGTCCCAGGTTTCAGAAACTAAGGCAGATGTCCATTTATACACACCAAATGATGATATGTGAATGTTTGAACATTCCTTCTCTGTGTACCTGTGTCATCTCCCCTTTACCATACGTTAAAGAGATAATCAATGGGTACACTCTCATTTTGTACTCTACCAGTGCATTTGAAGCAGCAGCTGTGTCTTTTGTAGATAATGTATAAGTACGTCCCGTTGCAGTTAGGTTCCACTACCAGAAGCACATCCTGATGATCCATGACAAGTCTATCTGGTCTGAAGGGAAAAGTGAAGGATGGAGATGGTCCATGAGGATGCAGGAAGTTCAGTTTCACCTCTCCAGTGCTCAGCATACATTCCTCAACACATGCTAGCCACCAGTTGCCATCATATACAGCTACAACATACCCTTTGATGCTTGAAAATGTAACACATTCCTTTACTGAGCTCACTCTTTCAACTCCTTCTCTGAATGCGGAAAATGGCCTAATGTCCATTGACAATGGGCAGAAGCTGTGTAGTTTTTGAGTACCTGGAATAGTTCTTGCAGATTCAAACCTCTTCAACAGGTTCTCAGCTTCATGATGGTGCATCTCTCTCAAGAACATCCATTGCCAGTTTGCCACAACAGAGATGTACCATCATGAAGCTGAGAACCCATTGAAAAGGTTGGAATCTGCAAGAACTATGCCAGGTACTCAAAAACTACACAGCTTCTGCCCATTGTCAATGGACACAGTGGAAGTTAGGCCATTTTCAGCATTCAGAGAAGGCAGAGTTGAAAGAGTGAGCTCAGTAAAGGAATGTGTTACATTTTCAAGCATCAAAGGGTATGTTGTAGCTGTATATGATGGCAACTGGTGGCTAGCATGTGTTGAGGAATGTATGCCGAGCACTGGAGAGGTGAAACTGAACTTCTTGCATCCTCATGGACCATCTCCATCCTTCACTTTTCCCTTCAGACCAGATAGACTTGTCATGGATCATCAGGATGTGCTTCTGGTAGTGGAACCTATAACTGCAACGGGACGTACTTATACATTTTCTACAAAAGACACAGCTGCTGCTTCAAATGCACTGGTAGAGTACAAAATGAGAGTGTAGCCATTGATTATCTCTTTAAAGTACGGTAAAGGGAAGATGACACAAGTACACAGAGAAGGAATGTTCAAACATTCACATATCATCATTTGGTGTGTATAAATGGACATCTGCCTTAGTTTCTGAAACCTGGGACCATGGAAACTGACCATTTTTGTTTTTTTTTTGTTTTGTCATGTGATGCTACTATGGTATTACCATATTATTAGTAAGTGGTCTGTATGATGCCATATTTGTGAGTCAAATTCTCTCTGAAATGAATAAAGAACCGAACACCAGCATTTGAGGTGTTGCTAATGACATTGCCGGCTACGTTTGGACAAGGAACTGGCCATTTTAAAATATAGGTTTTTTAGATATTCAATTTTTAATTTTTCAATTTATCATAATTCATATTCTGAGAGTTGTTGTATTACAAGCTGATTGTGTAATATGTAGAGCCAGAAAAGAGCTTTCAAACAATACCACAGGCATCTTTTTGTGACTAACACTGACTGATATATTCAAGGCTGAATGTATAGTGTCCTACCCTCACATGTGAACCTTTCCTAGTCTGTTTCTCCCTTAATATTAGTGTCAGATTCAAACCAATGCAGTTCTGGGGTGCTACCTTGCTACTAAAAAGGCACACCAAGTATGATTGAAATCCGGATCGGTCGGGTCCCAAAGCGTCTGATTTCACGTGAAATGACCCATACTGTAAACTGCAGTGAGTTCATACAGTCTGCAAAATTTCCACAATAGGCCAAGATTCCCCCATCCTACCTGACAGGATGTTCTTGAAAGCCTCCTCCACATTTGTTGAGTCCAAGGCTGACGTTTCAATGAAAGAAAGGTTGTTTTTCTCTGCAGAAGAGAAAGGAAAAACAGATAAGTTTTTTTAAGTTACAGTGGTGTATATGACTGATCTGAAGTGGTCTAGAGCTGGATAACAGCAGGTCTTTGTGTGTGTCTGTGTGTGCGAAGGTAGTTCAGCTATGCTCTGAAGGCTTCGTTGATGGGCACGGCTCAGAGGTGTGAGTGTGTGTGTTTGTGTCTGTGTGTACCTGCAAAGGCGTGGGCTTCATTAGTGGGTACGTCACTGAGGTGTGTGTGTGTGTGTGTGTGTGTACCTGCGAAGGCACGGGCTTCGTCGGTGGGCACGGCTCTGAGGTGTGTGTGTGTGTGTGTGTGTGTGTGTGTGTGTGTGTGTGTGTGTGTGTGTGTACCTGCGAAGGCGCGGGCTTCGTCGGTGGGCACGGCTCTGAGGTGGCGCAGGTCACTCTTGTTGCCCACCAGCATGATGACGATGTTGTTGTCAGCGTGGTCCCTCAGCTCCTTCAGCCAGCGCTCCACGTTCTCATAGGTCAGGTGCTTGGCGATGTCATACACCAGCAGCGCTCCCACCGCACCCCGGTAATACCTGAGGGAAGAGCAGCACAATGTTTAGAGACACACTCTCTCTCTTTGTCTGTCTTTCTGTCTCTCTCGCTCCCACCACAACCCGGTAATACCTGAAGGAACAGCAACACAGTAGAGAGTAGAGTAGAGCATCATTTATTGATCTCGAGGGAAATTGAGTGTTTTGAGGAAATGGAGTGTTTTGAGCGTTAGGTAAACCAGCACGCTGTCCAATTCCTATGATGTACCAACTAGTTTGAAATTCATTCACGAAATTCCGTTGCTACAGACAGTCATTTTCAGATTGGTCCCCGAGATGACATCCAGCAAAATAATCCATTAGAGAGGTATTTTATGTGCTCACCCCAACCTCCTCTAATTCTCTCTCTCTCTCTCTCTCTGTCTGTCTGTCTGTCTGTCTGTCTGTCTGTCTGTCTGTCTGTCTGTCTCTCTGTCTCTCTCTCTCTCTCTCTCTCTCTCTCTCTCTCTCTCTCTCTCTCTCTCTCTCACACACACACACACACACGTGATGATGTGACTTACGCTGATGTGATGGCTCTGTAGCGCTCCTGACCTGCTGTGTCCCAGATCTGGGCCTTTATTGTTTTGCTGTCCACCTGGATGCTGCGCGTGGCAAACTCCACGCCGATGGTGCTTTTGCTCTCCAAGTTGAACTCGTTGCGAGTGAAGCGAGAGAGCAGGTTACTCTTCCCCACTCCAGAGTCCCCAATCAGCACCACTGCCACACAGCAAAACAAATGAGCATTTATCACCACAATGTTAACAATGATCACTATCTGTGTTGGAAACATAATGGTCTTTGTCTGCAAAGGGTGAATGTAATCAGGTTTTTTTTTTCTTTAGGGATGTTTTCTCAAAATGAGCTGAGTTTAAATGGTCCTCAATTATGCTACCCAAAGAATACTGTACAGTGTAAACAATTGAACTTTGTCCCTGTTGCATCACACGACAGGAAGTTGAGATTCTGTCCATTTGTCAAACTGAGAGGAGGTTTTTGCTGCACTACCTTCCTGTCCACTGCACTGTCTGCAATATCAGCAAAGTTTTCTCTTCCCAGGAAACTATAAACAGGCCCTAGGCCTACCTTATTTTCTGGGATATAGCAAATGTTTTTATTAAGCTACTATTTTTCTTTCACTCATTGGACATTGTATGCATCAAATTAATATTAAAAAGGGGAAAAAACATGATATAGCCAGCCTTTAAAAAATTGACAGACCTGCCCTTAGCTATGTGTATACCGCTAGATTAAGACATGGAGGGAATATAGACTACGCCTCATATTTATCATCTTATTTAGCATTGTCTAGTAGCCTACATTAGGATTTTTTCTTGAGAAACACAATGCGTCAGCCAAGCACCAGGATTCATCTCCAAACGGCCATAACCAAGATAGCTTTGGGTTAGAACTATAACGTTACATAGAAAAGACAGTATTCACACAAGGAAAACGCTAAGAGCACATAGGCTATGACACAAAAATGCAAGGATGCTGGCTAAATGTGAAGTGATGCGAATCACGTAGCAGTCCAAGGGGTGGCTTTACCTTTGAACAAGAAATCGTATTCATCATCCCTGTTCCCCATACTCGGATACAAATCCAATGTCTCCGATGACACGTCAAATTGCTGACAACCACGGCCTACTTTCTTGATGTCCTGGACTTGATCCTCCAAATCATCAGTTCCTTCTTTTAAACAGTGTTTGGTGGCTCTGTATTCCTAGACAATGAACTGGCTGTCTGTCACACACATAAAACTGACCGCAGGAAGCAAGGGGATCTTCCTGACTCTGCAGAAGGGGAGGAGTCCACCCCTTCACTGTATCATATCCAACATAAAAGCAACTTCACCCCTGTTTGATATCAAACAAAATCCACTGAACTATGACAATATTGTTTTAGGTCAGTTATCGAATAACGTATCCCTTTAAATGTGAAGAGTGCGTGTTCTGCGATCAGACCATTCTCCTGTTGACTGACAGTGCATTAGGAAAACGCTGAAAAGGAAAGAATTTTATTTCCCTATCATGTCATTTTCACGTGATTGGAAGAATGGTTTATTTTATGTGCTTAACAAATGCCATATTGTGGAAAACATAAAAGACATTCAGATATGATTGTATGGCATGTCTTGATCCGTCGCTGTCTTAGAAAACTGTGTTGACTTGGCCTACAGAGATTAAAAGCATGCAGAAAATGGAACAAAAAATATGAACGTGCCTGTTATGCTATTGCGTCATTAAAAATTGCCATTTGACACGAAGGACCCAAACAAAGTGTTCTATGCTGCGCCTGATAGCCAGGTCTGGTGGAGAGCTCACACGGGAGCGAAATCAAAGCTGAGGTAAAGAGCTGTCCAAATGTAATATTTATATTTCAACGGATTTCCCTTATATGT
>NC_085862.1:4952512-4965012 GCF_034702125.1 Engraulis encrasicolus
TGTTATTTGATTTCAAGCTCCACTTTAGAATCTATGATATTCAGCGTTCTAAACAAAATATAGACAGATTCGAGCAAGTCCAAAAGCTTATTTGGGAAGACCAGTGTCTGAGTCCAAGACAGGTCAGAGTCCAACTAATAGCGAGTCCAGTCCAAGACAAGTCCAAGTCCATAGAGAAACAGACGGAAGTCCCGTCTCAAGTCCCAGTTCAGAGTTGAGTACTATTATAGTCCTGTGACATTTGCTGCGTTACAAGCACAGCACAGCACTTACTGCACGACACGGCACACTTCTTTGAGCTCTTGACCCTAGTACATTAGTATCAAAGAGATATCCCTCCACCCCCCACTCACTGAGAAAATGAAAAGTGAAAGCCCAACTGGGAAACTCCAACTCCCATTGTCATTGTGACACAGAACTCCAGCACACATGTGAACACTGCACACAACGAAATTGAATTCATGCCTCACCCGTGCAAGGGGGCAGCCCCCAATGGCGCCTGAGGGAGCAGTGCGGCTGTCCGATACCATGCTCAGGGTACCTCAGTCATGGAGGAGGATGGGGGAGAGCACTGGTTAATTACTCCCCTCTCCAACCTGGCGGATTGGGAGTCAAACCTTTGGGCTGCAAGTCTGACACCCTAATTGCTTACCCATGACTGGCTGCCCTTAACGGGAGGACCAGGGAAGTAGAGTAGTCACACCCTGAGAAGTAGTAGAAGGAGAAAAGGATTGAAGGCCGCTTCATTTCTTAAGCTGCAGTACACTTGCTTGGCCACATGGTGTCAGCAAATGACCGCATTGAAGACCTGTACTGTAGGTGTTGATGTGAAGGCACTTCAGATAACAGCAGTGATGCTGATGGTTTGTATGTTTTGAGGCAATTCCAGCAAACATAAACAAAACAAGAATCGTTTTTTGTTTTGTTTTCTTTTAGATTTCTTTGACAAATGAGCCATTTTGACTGCTTCAGGAAGGAAATGTAGCACTAGTCCCATCGTCGGTTGTCAGGGCATAGTATCCTGGACCTGTACACTGAATAAGATTTCATTCAACATATTATAAATGCCTGTACAGTGTACACAATGCAACAACTGCTGGTGCCGTGCCAGAAAGGTTATATCACAGCCCTTATAAGAACAGCCTAGCCACTCGCTATTAAGCCCTATTGTACCAGTTGTTTGTATTAGTTTGTATTAGTTCTATGGTTCGGAGACCAGAATGAATGGGACCCAATGGAGCTAGATGCTAAAAATCTTAATTTTCACCCAGGTCTCATCAACAAAGCTCAGATTTGAATGTCGTTCTGGAGATTTCAATAAGGGTTTCACTCAACAGTATAATAAAAAAGCACATATGTCCGTTTGATTTGTTACAGGAGGCGTTTTTGTTGCTCACTACTCGCTAGCATTTTGCTACGGATGTGACGTCATAGACACTTAAAAATCACTTTTTAAGCATATGCGTGGCTCAAAAGATCTAAAACTCAGCCGTGGGTATTTTCTATATATAGTCTTTCGAAAGCAACATCCGAATTACACAAGAAAAAATCATATACTGAGATAAAGGCACCATGAGGGGTTTTGCTCCATAGGACTCCATTCATTCTGGTCTCCGGGCCACCACGTGGACAAGGGTGGAACTGCCCCTTCAGTTCTAAATCTGCCATAGAACTAATACAAACCTGCCTCGTTTCGGCAACCGGAAATACACAGTGAAATCAACCAGTGGCGTATCTGGTCTTCCTAGAGTATCTGTGGTTATATCATGAAACTGACAACCTGCCACGAAGGTTTATGTCCCTTAGTTATTCTCTTGCGGCAACAGTCTATATCACACCTTCTATAGTGAATTGCAACCTTTTTAGTCACCTAAGTCAAGGTGCTCGCGTGCATCCGAGGTAATTTGCAACCTGAAATGCCTCCAAGTAACAATACATGATACAATTAAATATCCCTTTCAATGACATGTGAATTTGAACGCACTACCCTCTTTGAAAAAACTGTTTTAAGGTAGCCATAATCCGCAGTCAGTATTGTGTGCAAAATGGTCAGAGATGTTCGTGTATTTAGGCACATTTCTGATAAATGAGCCTCCAGGTCGTTACGCTTCAGGCCACACAGGGTGCATTCCAATATGCAACCTTGCGTCCTCCACTTGTGCTTGTGGCCTCGCCCCGCCTCCTGGCCCATCCTCCGTGGGGAAAACAATTAAGTTTCCCAGCTGTCAGCCTAGCCACAACAACTTTTGGGGGACTGTTTTTAATTCACCATCCCAATTGCAAATGAGAAAATGACTTAACAATTGAGCTTTTGCGAGATATTGAAATATAATGCTGTCGTCAGTGATGTCATCATGATGTATTACTTCCTGGTATGAGGCCACAAGCACAAGTGGAGGATGCAAGGTCGCATATTGGAACGCACTTACAGTGTAGCACAGCACAGTAGTCACCTTTTACGGTGCGTGATGGCGGCATCACGGCCCCATTTACTGCTCTCCACCCCCTCATTGTCCCCGTGACACGGAGCAAAGTGGGCACGCCGTGCCAGCCTTGCCAACTGCTGCCTCAGGAGCTGGCACTGGGACAGGTGCCAAGGTGAGGGCACTGTGTTGTCGTGTGTGTGCGTGTGTGCGTGTGTGTGTGTGTGTGTGTGTGTGTGTGTGTGTGTGTGTGTGTGTGTGTGTGTGCGTGTGTGCGTGTGTGTGTGTGCGTGTGTGCGTGTGCGTGCCTGCGTGCATGCGTGCAAGAGAAACGTTGTGGTGAGATGAGGACAATCCATAGTGGCCGGCCCTCTCTGTATGTCCATTTTTCAAAGGGGCATTTTGATTTTGTCATGCCCTGACGGTGTGTGTGTGTGTGTGTGTGTGTGTGTGTGTGTGTGTGTGTGTGTGTGTGTGTGTGTGTGTGTGTGTGTGTGTGTGTGTGTGTGTGTGTGTGTGTGTGTGTGTGTGTGTGTGTGTGTGTGTGTGTGTGTGTGTGTGTGTGAGCGACAGACACTGTGGTGAGGGCACAGTGGGCCCTCTGAGCTTTGACCATCCTCTCTCTGCCTCCTGACTCCCAGGGCATTTGACTGCTGTGTGTGTGTGTGTGTGTGTGTGTGTGTGTGTGTGTGTGTGTGTGTGTGTGTGTGTGTGTGTGTGTGTGTGTGTGTGTGTGTGTGTGTGTGTGTGTGTGTGTGTGTGTGTTTGTGCTTGTGTGTGTGTGTGCGTGCGTGCGCGCGTGCGTGCGTGCGTGCTAGGCAGTGGGTACAGAAGGTGGTGCTGTGTATGTTGTTTTTGAACGTCCTCTCCCTGGGCACTCAAGGCATTTAAAGTATGTGTTTGTTTCAGGAAGGACAGTTTGGTGGTCACTCACAACAGTTCAATACAGCTGTGTCACCTTACAAACTCCCTCCGTCACGTGACGTCCCCTTTTGAAGTCAAGTCAAGTCAGCTTTTATGGTCACGTTCATCATATGCACAAGACATACAAGGAAAAATTAAATTATGTTTTTTCTCCATACCATGCCAGGACAAGACATATATACAAACTGACATTTTTCAGACTGACAAAGTGCAGACAGGAGGGGTTATGTTATGGACTGGTATCAATGGACAATAATAAATACAGTATAAATTAACATTGAACATTGAACATTGAACATGTAACAGAGATAAGATAAATGTAGAATGTAGACACTACAATAATAGAAATAATAACAGTGAAAGCACAGTATAATAACAATACAAGAGGTAGGTTCCAGGACTGAGTACCACCAGTCTCCCACCCCCCAACGTGACCTCCTCCTGTTCCACCCCCCAACCCTGTGCAGGTCTGGGTCCACTGTCCATCCATACTACCGCCGACGCTGCATAAAGTTTTGCTTCTCAATTTAGTTTGGCCAGGCGAACTATTTTGAGAGTTTTTAAATTCACCCAGGGTGTGGGACCAATGGATTTTGAGCATTTCGGTCTGGAGTTGTAGCCGTAATAGCCAGGCTCTGTCCTGTCTGCAAGGAAATGACAAAGGTCCTCCGCAACACTGTTCTACGCTCCCAAACAAAGTTTAACGGCACAACTTTTCGGATGCTCAGTCCTTCATCAAAGTGCAAGGACCTGAGCCTACGAAACGTTGTGCCATTAAACATTGTTTTGAGAGCATAGAACAATCTTCTTTTTGGTCCAGACCAGCACTTGCACTTTCTCTTCCTTTCTGCCTGCCTGCCTGCCACACCTGCCACACCTGCACCTGCAGTTGCAGAGTCATCAGCAATGCCCAAAGTCGGCCCTGCCGCGGCCAAACGATAGGGCACTCGTCTACTATGCGACTGACCCGGGTTCGATTCACCTGCCACCAGAGACGTTCTTAATGCAGTGCAGTTGCTTCACGAGTAGCACAGCACGGCAGCACTCTGCCAGCAGTTTGAAGTTGCACGGGCGCGAAACGAACATCGTCACACAGATTGGCCACGCCTTTTTAGGAGACCAGAAGTACTTGGTTGGTGAAACATTCCATCCTATTGTTGACGTCACCAGCTGGCTATCTTTTTAGAACAGAGAATCTTTGCTGCCACCTGCACCTGCAGTGGCAGAGTCATCAGCAATGCCCAAAGTCGGCCCTGCCGCGGCCAAACGATAGGGCACTCGTCTACTATGCGACTGACCCGGGTTCGATTCCCGGCTCGGGTCCTTTGCCGGCCCTTCCCAACCCTTCTCTCTCTCTCTCCCAAATCACTTCCTGTCACCTGCCATCTGCACTGTACTATCATCAATTAAGTAAAAAAAAAAAAAAAATCTTTAAAAAAAAGAAAAGAAATGCCCAAAAGTCTGTTTCTCTCCACACCCATCCACCCTCACACCTGCTCTGGGCTTCTGGTGGTGGTGGCACGGCAGGCTCGTTTTACAAAGTAATCAAGCTAGCTTCCCGCTGAGGGCCATTCATCTAGAATAGTGTTTCTCAACAGGGGCGCTACAGCCCCCCAGGGGGCGTTGGAGAGCTCTAGGGGGGTGTTGAGAAGGATACAGCTTAGAGGGGGCGGTGCTTAGTTGCCATTGGGAGGCATCATTAGTCCATTTATTTATTTTTAATACTCAGGGGGGGCATTGTCAGTCTTATGAGGATGCTAAGGGGCGTTGGGAAGCTTGTGATGAGGGCGCTTCCTCAAAAAAGGTTGAGAACCATTCATCAAGAAGTTAGAGACATGCCATACCACTACTGTTGCTGCTGCTAGTGCTAGTGCAGGTGACCAGGAGGAGGAGGTGATGGATGGGTGGGGTGGGTGTTACCTTACACAGGAAATTAAACCCCATCATGGCTGAGAGAGAGAGAGAGAGAGAGAGAGAGAGAGAGAGAGAGAGAGAGAGAGAGAGAGGGAGAGAAAAAAAACAAGATGGTGAAAGAGAAAAAGAGGAGTGCTCGTGTCATAATGAGAAGAGCAAGGTGATAGGGACCTGACTGATTCGCGTCGTTGTGATTGATGACCCCCAGGGAGGCTGGTCTGCTTAGCTAGCTGGGGCCTGGCAATATACTAAGAAGCTGGTCCAGGAGTAAACCAGGTTAAGTTAAAGGGCAACTCCTGCCAATTTCAATGTGCTGTTGTATTGCTCAAGCTACCCTTAATTTTCAGTACCCGGTGACGCCACAGTTTTTGGCTCAGCCCTTTCCGAGATATGAGCTATGGTGGCAACTTTTGTTTACATTTCAAAAAAACATTTTTATTTATTCCCAAAGACATCCAAAAGGTTATGCAACATCAGCAGACAGCTAGCAAACAGCTACCTTTTGGGAAAATATTTGGAGTAGGCCTATGCTCATTTTTTAAAAAATGTAATCAAAAGTTGCCCCCATTAGAATAGCTCATATTTTGAAAAGGGCTGGGCCAAAAACCGTCACCGGGTACTGACAAGTCAAGGGTAGCGTGAGCAATACGATAACACATTGAAATTGGCAGGAGTTGCCCTTTAAGAGGTTAGTCATGTAATAGAAAATGAGGACTCCAGGCTCTTCTATTAGATGATTTACCTCTTACCTTAACCTGGTTTACTCCTGAACCAGCTTCTCAGTATAGGCCCCTGATCTCTATCTCTGATGCCAGGGACACATACACGAGACCTTTCATTCCTGAGTCAGTGGGGCAAAGGCAAGTGAACAGGGGCGAAGTGAAGCAAAAATATTTTGCCAAGTTTAAAGGGACACTGTGCAGGAAATGGTCAAAAAGGTACTGCAATTATACAGTTTATTGAAATTGGGCTGCCTATTGCCAAATTTGATCTTTACATGAAAGTTTACTAAGTATGAAACAAATATTTTCTAGTATGGTCCAAGTACAGTCATTTTTGCAGCTGAAAATGGCTATTTTTGGAAATTCAAAATGGCGGACCATGGAGAAGATCCCCCTTTTCATGTATGAAAAATGCAATTTTTCCAGTCATAATGAATACTTAGAATTTTATGCTGGTGGTAAGTATTCATGAAAAAGGTAACATTAGTGAATGGGCAGCATGAATTCTGGAAATAAACAACTAAAAATCTCACACAGTGTCCCTTTAAGATTATACAAATTAGGTTTGAATTTCACCTGCGGCAGCCAATCATATCAACAACATCAATGTTTCAATCGATTTGCTTCGCCGCTGCGACCTATTGAACTGTCAGAGCGGAACGCTGAAATTTTGTCTCTCTTTGCTTCATTTCGCCTGCCTCGGCATGAGAGGCTTGCCTGCAGCCTGCTAGCAATGTAGACGTGCTGGATTCAAGTGAGGTGACACCAGTAGGCCTGTGTGTGTGTGCGCGTTTTGGACTCCCCTTGTTGCTTTCTTGCACACATGATACCTGCATGCATTGCACACACAGACATGTCACATTTCATGTGAAACTGCACAACATTACAATCATATCAGGGGCTGACTGCCTCAGGGGCCGTAAACAGCGCTCGGGCCATAGGTTCCCCACCCCTTGGTCTAGAGTAGACCCTTCTTTTTTCACACACACACACACACACACACACACACACACACACACACACACACACACACACACACACACACACACACACACACACACACACACACACACACACACACACACACACGTTCACCTGTTGACCTGTTGACCTGTTGACCTTGCTCAACTTTCACACGCTCTTCTGTTTCTTTCCATTCTTCAGTGTCTCTCTCTCTCTCTCTCTCTCTCTCTCTCTCTCTCTCTCTCTCTCTCTCTCTCTCCCTCTCTCCCTCTCTCCCTCTCTCCCTCTCCTTTCCCCTCTATCCCTTTCTCACTCTCTCCTTCATTCTCTCTTTCTGACCTGCAACACCAGTTGTCATCTCACCTAACTTGTCTCTCCTCTCTCCGCTCTCTACTTTTTTCTTCCTCTACTCTTTCCGTTCCACAACCCCAGTTGGCCTCTGCCCCATGTTGGCTCTCCTTTCCTCTTGTCCTCTCTTTTCTCTCTCTCTCGCTCTCTCTCTCTCGCTCACAGACTGACCCACAGCCCTAGTTGGCCTCTGCTCTGTTCTCCTCTCATCTCCTGTCCTCTGTTCTCCTGTCCTGTCCTGTCCTCTCCTCTCCTCCTCTCCTGTCCTCTCCTCTCCTGTCCTGTCCTCTCCTCTCCTGTCCTGTCCTGTCCTCTCCTGTCCTCTCCTCTCCTCTCCTCTCCTCTCCTCTCCTCTCCCCTCCTCCCCCTCCTCTCCTCTCCTGTCTCCTCTCCTCTCCTGTCCTGTCCTCTCTCCTCTCCTCTCCCCTCCTCCCCCTCCTCTCCTCTCCTCTCCTCTCCTCTCCTCTCCTCTCCCCTCCTCCCCCTCCTCTCCTCTCCTCTCCTCTCCTCCTCTCCTCTCCTCCTCTCCTGTCTCCTGTCCTCTCCTCTTTCCTCTCCTCTCCTCTCCTCTCCTCTCCTCTCCTCCTCTCCTGTCTCCTCTCCTCTCCTCTCCTCTCCTCTCCTCTGTCCTCCTGTCCCAGTTGCCACTGCTCTTACTTGTAACCTCAGAGAACCCCACTTCCTATCTGCTTTCCAGCCACCAGCGACACACACACACACACACACACACACACACTGCACTACATTACATTACGTTCTCACACACACACACACACACACTGCACTACATTACATTACGTTCACACACACACACACACACACACACACACACACACACACACACACACACACACACACACACACACACACACACACACACACACTGCACTACATTACATTACGTTCACACACACACATGCTTACACACACACACGCTCCTCTGCCCCATGAATAATGCAGGTGGTGTGGTCCATCACTAGGCTGCTATGGGAAGTCCCACGCTGCTTTGCACAACCGCTCCGATCTGAAAGATAGCACGGATGCTGAACAGAACAGAGTGGCCTGAGCCAGGGAGCCAATCAGAGAACAGCGAGTGATGGATAGACGGACGGTGATGTGAAGTTGTCGACAAATGGAAGCTGGTTTGCAGTAGTTTGCAGTACAACTGACATTGGCTAGGGGCAGCCATGGCCTAGTGGTTAGAGAGTTGGTCTTTCAATCTCTAGGTTGTAGATTCGAATCCCCCCTGACCTCTCCCTTCATCTCCATCCATGGCACCTAACCCCACATTGCTCCAGGGACAGTAACCAATACCCTGAAAAATAATGAGTAAGTTATATAAGTTAAGCATTTCATTTTGCCTTGGATAAAATGAAAGCGTCAGCTAAGTGTAGTGTAATGTAATGTAATGGCTATGGGTTACATACACACCAAATGATGCATTCGAAACGACTATTTGCAATCGTAAACCACACCTCCCCTACGAGAAATTCAGTTGGTGGTCTCTAGACCATATCTCTCACATGTGATATGGCCTGGTGTGAACCAGGAAAGTCCATCATGGGTGCCAGGGTGAAAAGCTCTGACACACACACACACACACACACACACACACACACACACACACACACACACACACACACACACACACACTGCAGGGCGGTCCCATCCCTCCCTGTGCCACATGCACGCACACACACGCACACGCACACACACACACACACACACACACACACACACACACACACACACACACACACACACACACACACACACACACACACACACACATTCTAGCAGCCGTCTCCCTGGACACACACACACACACCCACTGCAGCAGGGCGGTCTCCATGTGCCACACACACACACACGCGTCACACAGCCATGCTGCCACACACTAGAAGTCTTCTCTTCCTCCCTACCTCCTTTCTTCCTACACACACACACACACACACACACACACACACACACACACACACACACACACACACACACACACACACACACACACACACACACACACACACACACACACACACAGCCATGCTGCCACACACTAGAAGTCTTCTCTTCCTCCCTACCTCCTTTCTTCCTACACACACACACACACACACACACACACACACACACACACACACACACACACACACACACACACACAGCCATGCTGCCACACACTAGAAGTCTTCTCTCCCTCCCTACCTCCTTTCTTTCCGCCACACACACACACACACACACACACACACACACACACACACACACACACACACACACACACACACACACGCTCGCTGCGGTGCGGGGCTCTTCCTTAAGTGCCTGTGGTTAAAATGCTAAATCACACCCTGTTCCAGAGCCTCGAGTTACACCGCCCGACACACGACACCTGGGGCTAGGCCACCACCAGCCGCACCGCATCCACTAGCCCCACTCTGGGTGTGTGTGTGTGTGTGTGAGGAAGAGGGCGCATGTGCGCGTGTGTGTGTGTGTCTGTGTGTGTGTGTGAGAGAGTGAGAGAGAGAGGGAGAGCGTGGCTGTGTGTGTGAGGAAGAGGGAGCATGTGCGTGTGTGTGTGTGTTAGAGGAAGAGAGAGAGCGTGTGTGTGTGTGTGAGGAAGAGAGAGCATGTGCGTGTGTGTGTGTTGGTGTGAGCGTGTGTGAGTGAGTGTGCACTACTCTTGTTAATTACATTGGTGTATATCATCGGCCCACATGTGAGCGTCGGGTTCAGAGCGGTAACCCAAACCCCATCACTGAGCCGGGTGCTGTGCTAGCGCTCTGGTGTGCTAGTGCTAGTGCCACTGCTACTGCGGCTACGGCAGGCTTTTCTCTTGACCTGATTGACTTGTTGCATTATTTCACTTCATGGACATCCACTTTTGCGTGTGTGTGTGTGTTTGCCCCTGATGGTATGACCATTGGCTGTACAGTTGTCAAACTCCCGCTTACTTTTAGGACAGCAAAGTAATCATAATTTGCTTACTGACCGGATGTAGAAAGTCAGTGTTTGCCTCCTGGTTGACAGCTTACTAAGGGTATTTGGATGTACTACATAGGCTGAGGCACTTCCTTATTTGTTGCCCTCTACGTAGGAAGGCAGCAGGGTAGTGTTTCTCAACGGGGGCGGTACAGCCCCCCAGGGGGTGTTGGGGAGCTCTAGGGGGGGCGTTGAGAAGGCTACAGCTGAGAGGGGGCGGTGCTTAGTTGCCATTGAGGGGCATTAGTCAATCTCATTTTTTTTTTATACTAAGGGGGGCGTTCTCAGGATTATGATGAGGTCAAGGGGGCGTTGGGAGGCTTGTGATGAGGCCCAGGGGACGTTTGTTCAATAAAGGTTGAGAACCACTGCAGTAGGGTCTGAACTCTGAAGCAGACTGACGGGCTGTCTAGACCTGAACATGTCAGGTGGGGACACTGGGGATGGTGGTGGAGGGAGGGCCTTGAAGTGTGTGTGTGCGCGCGTGCGTGCGTGCGTGCGCGTGTGTGTGTTGGGAGGTTGTGGCAGTGGGGATGGGGTGAGCGCGGTAAGGTTTGGGGGGTAGTCGTCGAAAGTGTCTCCTCCATTCTGTTGGCCTGGATTTCAATTCTCAGGGCAGAGTGGCGCATCAGTCTGAAGTCTCCTTGCTTGTTTGGATCAGAGCAGAAGGTGAAATTCGCCATGACGTCTCTTATAAAACAGGACCAGACTTGTACCGACCCGGTAAATCTGCGGACCCAAATTTGTTGTTGTACGAACCAGGGGTGGTGGTAGTTAGGTCAGGTGGTAGAGGAGCCGTTCGGCAACCTTGAGCAAGATACTTAACCCCAAGTTGCTTGCGGCAAGTAGATGTTAATCTTACTAGCCAAACATATACTCACTAATGGATCAAAGTGGATAGTAAAATTTCTCCAGATTTTGACCAGTTTCCGGGTGTTAATTTAGAGCCCTGGTTATATTTTGTACCCATATGCCCCTTGGTCTCATGTATGCTCTCAATCTCATGGTTTTAGTACAGAGTTACTGTGATGTCATCAGATTTATCAGGCACACTTTGCAGGCAGGTTATGGCTGCTTCCGTCATGATGATTTTGAAGGTGACCCACCTCATTGAAAAGCATTTGCACACTTATTTTCCAATGGGGGCATATTGATTGGCATTTGGGCCCACGCAGAGAAAATCTTGTGTCGTTAGCGTAATTTCCCTTCCCCGCTGTCCTCCATTGTCCAGTCTTCTTTTCAGGGTAATTGTTGTGTGCCCAACGACCGTCATTGCAAGTGGCACATCTCAAAAGTGGAATCTGGGGAGAGCAAAATAAAAGCCAGCTCACAATGACTCGTCCTGAATGGCTAATCGAACAAGTCGATGCTTTATGCCAACTCGGAGACAAACAGACAAGCACAGAGTGGGTCAAAAGATAAGACCATAAAAGTAAACACTGTCTCTTTTCTTTTTACTACCATGAGTTCACATTGTCCTAAACAAAGCTTAAATACCTGCCTTTGTCTCATGTGTTGGTGTGCATAAGTTGTGCGGCGTGTTTATTTGTTCCTCACCCCTCAGTTTA
Source organism: Engraulis encrasicolus (assembly GCF_034702125.1). Taxonomy (NCBI): domain Eukaryota; kingdom Metazoa; phylum Chordata; class Actinopteri; order Clupeiformes; family Engraulidae; genus Engraulis; species Engraulis encrasicolus. The sequence continues at coordinate 4,964,351 of NC_085862.1, forward strand.
CGTGTGGGCGGGCGTGTGTGTGTGCGAGCGAGCGAACATGAATACAAGGTTGTGCCCAAGTGTGTGTGGTGCCTGCCTGGCTGAGTGACTCATGTATTTCTTCCTCTCTGCAGCGAGCCCATACAATGCAATACAATATCAAACAATACAATACAATACAGCATATATTTATATAGGGCAGTATCGCAACTGTGAAGTTGACTCAAAGTACATTCAAAATACACATACGCACACATTCCCCACATTCACACACACCAGCTCTGGAGAATGCTGTACGGCGCCAATTGTCTGGGTTTCACGTGAGAGAGTGCACATGCACACATTGCTCTGGAAGCGATCGTAACAGTCTAATACAGGTTATGAAAAGTGTAAACGGAATAGAAATGAAAAGTTTCCAATTGAAACAGCAGTATTGTAATAAATAACCAGCCATGTCTGATTTCCTGAAGTGTCTGGAGATCTCCCTCTCTCTCTCTCTCTCTCTCTCTCTCTCTCTCTCTCTCTCTCTCTCTCTGTATATGTCTCTAATGGTACAAACACACCAAACGTGACTTGAGCGACTCCGATGATGGAAGTTATTGACTGTATTGAATCGCTGGTGACTGAAGAGAAAAAAAAGCGATTTGGGCGACGAGAGGCGTTTCGGGCGACAGTTTATAGTG
>NC_085862.1:4970012-4972512 GCF_034702125.1 Engraulis encrasicolus
AGCTCAATTGTAAAGTCTTTTTCTCATTTGCAATTGGGATGGTGAAAGAAAAACAGTCCCTCAAAAGTTGTTGTGGCGAGGCTGACAGCTGGGAAACTTTATTGTTTTCTCCACGGAGGAGGGGCCAGGAGGCGGGACGAGGAGACAAGCACAAGTGGAGGAGGCAAGGACACATATTGGGATGCACCCTCAGTGTCTATAAGCAGCAGCCATCTTTCCATTTCCCCTCAAGGACATTAAAGGGAAGTGACCGGTGAAGCGCACCTCTCTCTCTGGGTCCATTCCATTAGCCAAACTCCTGTCCTCCACGTGTGCTTGTGGCCTTGCGCTTCGCTGACAACCCCCCCTATTCAGCATCGCAGTAGCAAATGAGAGAATGACCTTTTGAATTGCACTTTTGCAAGATATAGAATTAGACTTCTGGCGGCGCTGTGGCGCAGCGCGCTAAGCCCCCCACTTTTGGGCTTGCATGCCTATGGGGACCCCGGTTCGAGTCTGGCCGGGGTCATTTCCCTATCCTCCCCTGTCTCTCTGTCTCATTCGCTTCCTGTCACCCTCTTTGACTGTCCTGTCAAATAAAGGCATAAAAGCCCCTAAAAAAAATATATATATATACCGGTATATATAAAAAAAAAAGAATTGGACTTCTATCATCAATGATGTGTTGCGACATAATCACGAGACTACAAGCACAATGGAGGATAGGAGATTGCATATGGAAATGGACCGTCGGCGTCAGTGTTCCTCTGGTCTAGACCATGGGTGGGGAACGTATGTGCCGTGGGCTGGTTACGGTCCTTGAGGCAGTCTTATAGAGCCCCCAATATCATTGTAATGCGGTGCAGTTTCAGATAAAATATGAAATGTTTTGTTAAGCAACCTTTGGAATTAAATTTACAATACAATTACCGGTAAGTTTTATATTTTCTGCGGACCTAGTGAGGGTGGGGTGGCCACCTTCAGTATAGGCCTAAGTGCAGGGGGAAATCCTGGTTTGTGTTCATAATACGGCCCTCGGAGGAATTTATAGAATTTGAAGTGGCCTCTCGAATGAAAAAGGTTCCCTACCCTAAGTAACCATCAAGAAAGGTTAAATACAAACAAAAATTGGTAACCCTTTACTTGACGCTGTGTCATAAGCATGTCATTACAGTGTCATAATAGTGTCATGACAGTCATAGATAAGTCATAAATATTATGTCCATGTCATAAACACAACACAATGTCTATGACCTGGACATAATGTTTATGACACATGCATAACTGTGCCACGACACTATTATGACACTGTAATGTCATGCTTATGACACTGGCGTCAAGTAAAGTGTTACCCAAAAACTCAATCTTTCTCCCTCCTCTTTGTATGTCCTGTCCTGCAGCACCAAGGAGGACCTGGACCGTCACCCGGAGCGGAGGATGAAGGCGGCGTTCACGGCGTACGAGGAGGTCAACATGCCGCGCCTCAAGATGGAGAACCCCAACATGCGCCTCTCCCAGCTCAAGCAGCTGCTCAAGAAGGAGTGGACCAAGTCCCCCGATAACCCCCTCAACCAGCGCTTCTCCTCCTACAACACGCCCAAGTGAACTCATTTAACCCAACCAACAACCAATGGGCTCGTTCGTGACGAAGCAGTGCTGCTTTTGCTAGGCAGTGGGCATGCGCACTTTGCCAGTTTGATGCATTCTGGTTAGAATTTTCAGACCACAATGCATCAAACTGGCAAAGTGTGCATGCTCGCTGCTTAGCAAAAGCAGCACTGCTTCGTCACGAACAAGCCTAATCACAATACTCAACCAACCAACCAACCAGCCAATCAGGATAAAAGGAAAACGAAGACAGGAGGTGTGTCCTAAATAACCAACCAATCACAGTCCTCAACCAACCAACCAAGCCAGCCAATCAGGATACTCGGAAAACGAAGACAAGGGGGCGTGTCCTAAATGTTCGCTCGTTCAGTACATGCTTCACTGTATAGGAGGCGGATTTGCGGAGTGATTTTGTTCCCTACATGGTTTAATATTGTAGTGAGTGAGTGAACGTTTGGGGATTTGAGCTCTAAAAAACGTGGGGGAAAATGTGGCGACTATGACGAAGACTGAATCCGAACTCTTTAACTATGCACTCAACAACACGCCTAATTGAAAATCATCTCAACTCAATTGTTTGACTTAACTGCTAAAATCTCCGTAGATTTCTGACCAGAGGTTGCATGTTGACTGAGGGTGCATCTGACACAGGTGAACTATCTGACACACACACACACACACACACACACACACACACACACACACACACACACACACACACACACACACACACACACACACACACACACACACACACACACAAACATCTCGTCTGCATTCAGCCCAGGAAGTGCCAAACTTAAAATTACCCTTACACTTTCAGTAAATTCACCCCTGCCCCCCTCTCACAAATCACTCTTTCTCTCACTCTCACTCTTTCATTTTCTTTCTTTCTCTCTCTCTCTCTCTCTCT
>NC_085862.1:4977512-5002512 GCF_034702125.1 Engraulis encrasicolus
TAAAATACAAATATACAATTATACACACACTTTATAATATCCATTGTTTTACTTAATATTTTAAGTTATGTATTCACTTACTGTTTTTACCTTTACTTACTTAATGTTTTTACTTCAATGAAAACTTCTTTGATCAGGTCATGTGTGTGAGTGTGTGAATGTCCTTGGTGGTGCTGGGCGGTGCCCATGCCATGCCCGATTGCCCGTGGGCGAGGGCTCGAGGAGGAAGGGCTGTTCCCTGTGTGCCCACGGTGTATTCTCTGCGGCACGGCGGCCGAGCTGCCAAATGTTCCCACGCGTGTGACGTAGTAAAGATGCCGGTTTGGCCAGGGCTCCGCTCCGCTCCTCCAGTCCTACCTACCGCTACAGCAGGGAACCCGACAGGGCTGGGGGACAAAGGGGTCAGTTGTCCCGGCCGGGCCCAGGTAGAGGAGGAGGGGCCCAGATTTGGGTCCTCATTACATTGCATGCTCTTTCTAACGCGAGCCCCGGACAATTGGTGCCATGTGGCAGCCTCCTGAGCTGGTGTGTATGTAGGAATGTCTGTGTGTGTGAATTTTGAAAATGCTTCGAAGTCAACTTCATAGTTGTGATACTGCGCTATATAAATACATGTTGTATTGTATTGCATGCATTGGATGAGGTGAGGGGGCCCTTCAAATGATTTCATCCCGGGCCCTGCCAAAGGTGCCACGGGCCCTGCGAGCTAGCTCCACGGGTCGTTAGCGAGGCCCGCTGCTGAGAGCGATGAGCTATGAGATGAGCTGAGCACATGGAAAGAGGACGGCACGCCTCCCTCCCGCTCCACACAGGACACCAACACATGCTCCACTAAATGGAGATCTCCTCTCCGCTGCTGACGCTGTGCTGAGCATGATGGGTAGGTTTCCATACAGGCCCTGTGCTGAGCATGATGGGTAGAGGGCTTCCAATGTGGGCATGATGGGTAGGCTTCCATACAGGCCCTGTTGTGTTTTTTTTGTTTATTTGTTTATCTTGTCACTGTTGGCTGAAGTGTATGTAAAGCTGGCATCACATGTCCTTTGTTACTCACATCTTCCATCCTCCCTCTCTCTCTCTCTCTCTCTCTCTCTCTCTCTCTCTCTCTCTCTCTCTCTCTCTCTCTCTCTCTCTCTCTCTCTCTCTCTCTCTCTCTCTGGCGTGAGGGAAATGTGGTAACACTTTATTTCTCCATCATAAGCATGACATAACAGCATCTCTTCTTAAGTGTGATAATATAATAAAGTGTCAGTAAGTATCATGGCTACTGTCATGACAAGTTGACATTGCTTTAGGCTATGTGTAGGGGCGAATTAAGAAATTAAGAGCCTGTCCCCTTTTTCATTGAAGGGGGCACTTCAAACTGCACTTTAGGCCTATATTGAAGGCAGCTACCTTTAAAACAGACCCCACCTATACACAGTGCACCTTTAACCAATGCTCAGAAGCAAATACGACTTCAGTGGCTGCCTTTTCATTTTGTTCCAACCTCATGGCAGGCCAAATGTTTGCCATGCCTGGGCCGGATCTGGCCCGTGGGCCGCCATTCTGAGACCACAGTAATATTCTTACTGTATGTAAATGTTCTATGAGTTCCGACTCTGTGAAGTGTTCTCTGCTCAGAACCTACTGTACATCACTCCCCTCTACACTGCTCTGACCCCGGGGTTGACACCTTTGTATGTAGGTGCCTCATCAACCACATTTTAAATGCAGTTGAAGAGAAACAATTGCCAAATGACACTTCATTGGAGTGTTTTGATGGATCTATAAAATGCAGAGTGGGATAGAACAACAGTTAAAATGGTTCTAAAAGGTTTTAAATGGTTAAATCAGTATTCTGTACAGCACTCAGAAGAGTGAAAAATACACAGACAAAGAAAAGTGACTTACTACATCACTCCCCTCTACACTGCTCTGACCCTGAGGTTGACACCTTTGCATGTCGGACATTTTAAACGCAGATGAAGAGAGGCATGGGGTTCCAGCCAAAGTGATTGTCTGTGTTCCAAAGCAGAGGTGCGTCCCATTTCACGCAGGTGGGCCACTATACTATACTTGATAGGACACTGCATGGGTCAGGGTGACACATAACTGCTTTTTTTTGGCATCAACACAAAATTAACAGAGGGGAACGCAATTATGGCCAACACCCCTCGTCGGTGTCCTCTAGTTTTATGAATGTCATGTTTGGTCTCCCCATTAGCCCTTTCATGCTATAGAAAAAAGAATATCTTTATTTCAACGAGGACAAGGTTGATGACATGACGTCACATTAGGATTAAAATGAAATTAAATAGAGATCTACGTGTGTGCGTGTGTGTGTGTGCGTGGGCGTGGGTGCGCGCGCGCGAGAGAGAGTTACGAAAGAAAGACCTACCATATCATAGCCACTGCCAAGGCTTGTGGATATGTACAGTATGTTACTCCACAAAAATCTCTCTACTGTAGTCTCCACCCTTCATATGTCAGGGTAATAAACCGGATTATTATATTAAGACAGATTATCATTGCTTGTGATATAGCCTACCTAAGTAGTTACTAATGATACATACAGTACTGTGTCTTTTTCACTCTCCAATGACTCAAGAGGGATATAAACACATAGTTGAATTCACAATTGCTACATTTACACGAGACATTTTAGTCGGAATTAACTGACTTTAATTCTGAATAAAGCTTAACGTAGGGTAAGCCATATAAACACTTCTTAATTCAAGTCAAGTCAAGTCAAGTCAAGTTCATTCGGAATTAAATGAAAAATCATAGTAAATTTGCACAGAACTAATTCTGAATTTTTAATTTATGTAAACATAGCAAATGAAATCTTGATTGTAATGGCTGACAAATGCACAGTGCTTCACTGAACAGCACATGTAGCGACAGACATACTGTAATTTGAATGCCGTTTGTACAGTTTGGCACACGATTGGACACTTGCCATATTAGCTTCATAAAATATCCCTGTGCATTTCTACGGGCTGTTTTGCCACTGCTCTGTCTCCTCCAAGTGTAGGCTATGTCAGAAAGTGTCTGACCAATGACTACACTTATCTATATAAAATATCCTTGTGCATTTCTATAGGCTGTTTTTCCTCCAAATGTACGTCAGAAAGTGCCTGACCTGAGACTACACAAGCAGGCCGTGGTGGCAATGAGAAATGGTCACTCTCACTCTCGAGGGACATTTGCTGGCCTGGATGCCAAATTGCTTCAGAAGCCTCTTGAGAGACGTGTGACAGCTATCTGCCTCTCCTGCCTGTCTGCCTATCTGTCTAACCGCCTCTGAACTTCCCCTGCCTGTCTGCCTATCTGTCTAACCGCCTCTGAACTTCCCCTGCCTGCCTACACTGCAAAAAAAAGGGAAAATCTTAGCCAGCTTTATTTTTCTAGTTTCTAGTAAAAACATCTAGTCGATCTTAATGTAGCCCCATAGTGCACGCCGTTCCACCAGTGGAACGTTGTAATAGTCATTGAAAAGTGAACTAGTACTACACTACTATGACATAATACAAGGCCTTTAGTAATGCACTATGATTTGGTCATTACCATTCTAGTAATGGGAAATGTATAACGCTGTGTCTTAATGGGTTAAGTAATAGGACTAAGCAGTACTTTTGACTATTTAGACTTACAGTATTTAAAGACATTTGTCCGCGGGCCAAGTTTTTTTTTTTTTACTTGTGACCATATCTATTGAAGTAAGTGAATAATAAAATATAAATGTGTGCAGTGAACATCTGGAGGGATTTGCAGCCTACACACGACCTGATACATCTAGAATTATCGAGGCAATACTGTCAAGTTGACCAACTTCTAAAATGGCAAGTACATTCGTAATTAATTTAACGATAGTAAAGTTATAGTGAACTAGTTCAAAGAAAGAGGAAGCACAAAAGGGCACAGTTGAATGAAACTATTGAAGGTGGAAGCATCAGACTTTGGTGTTGACTATACACATTTTCCTTTTACATTACATTGCATTTGGCAGGCGCTTTATAACCAAAGTGTCTTTCAAAAGACATACTGTAACCATAGTCAGTATCACTAGTAGATACTACAAAGTGCACAGGAAATACACAGAACAAGTACAGATGCAAAGAAGGGTTAGGTTCCCCCTCCTCCTTTATTTCCCACATGTTTTTTACATTTTAGGATATACCTTGCAGTGTAATGTAAAGAGCTTCTGATGCCTCTGGTCTTTTACATTACATATTACATGCAGTACATTTGACTGGCCCACTAATGCAGTCATTGCAGCACGGCACCCCTTAACAACATGCATCTTCCGCGCTTGTCTTGTGGTGATGGTGATGGCATCACAGCACTGCTCATTATGGGATGTTAATAATTGATTGGCCTTGATGAGGTGTTTTCTGGCCAATTAGAGAGAAGCTGCTGTGCTGTGTTGGCTGTCAAGGCCGGGTGGGGTACTCACTCCGTGATGATTACACTTTATAGTGACTGATCATCAAGGAGGATCCAGTAATGTGCCTCAGCTGCTCACGACATCCTTCAGGTGTGGATAATTTACCATCAAGAGGAGAGGAGAGGAGAAACGGCCCAGGGCTGGGCTGGCCATCTGGTATAGCGGGCATTTCCCGGTGAGCCCCGCCCGCACCCTCGTGGGTCCCTATTTTCAGAAATGTAAAAAACCCACCGGTGAGCCCGTTCTGCGTCTCTAATTATGAGGGGCCCCTTTAAGCCAAAAGGGCCCGGGCCCTATTTCTCCCCCATGAGGGGCCCCTTTAAGCCAAAAGTGCCCGGGCCCTATTTCTCCCCCATGAGGAGCCCCTGTAGGTCTAAAGTGCCTGGGCCCTATTTCTCCCCCAAATGGGTGCCCCTTTAAGTCAAAAGTGCCTGGGCCCTATTTCTCCCCCATGAGGGGCCCCTTTAAGCCAAAAGTGCCTGGGCCCTATTTCTCCCCCCGTCCTGCCCTGGAAACGGCCCTGTTGTTGTTGTTGTTGTTGTTGTCCTCGTCCTCTCCCAGATTATGGATGTGATGTGATGGGCGAATGGGACGCCACTCCGCCCCAATGAGTCCAATATTGCCTCATTCTTCACAGGGCTTGAAGGCTGAGTGGTCCACGTAACATAACGCGCTGGAACAGTATCGTAAGAGCAGCCTGTTTTGTCTCGTGAAGGTCGCCTGAGTTATAAGGCAATCGAGGGCAGTATTTCTCCCTCCTGAGAAGTCGACTTCACAGCCAGGTGATGATAAATCAGACCTGTGCAGTACAGTACAGTACAGTACAGTGGTGGAGGTGTAGCGCAGCGCAGTGTCTCCCAACCATTCTTGCCTCACGTACAGTACCCCCTCTATACATGGTTTTTTTTGTTTATAAACACGGTGTTGGACAGTGGTTTCCAACAATTAGAGGTTGAGTTGTGCGCAGCCAGGGTCATGCAGCAGCCAGGGTCACGCAGCCAGGGCCATGCAGCCAGGGGGGCATGCAGCCAGGGCAATGCAGCCAGGGTCATGCAGCCAGGGTCATGCAGCCAAGGTCATGCAGCCAAGGTCATGCAGCCAGGGGGTCATGCAGCCAGGGGGTCATGCAGCAGCCAGGGTCACGCAGCCAGGGGGTCATGCAGCAGCCAGGGTCACGCAGCCAGGGCCATGCAGCCAGGGCCATGCAGCCAGGGGAAAACAAACATTTAGAACCCATCAATATCTCTCAAAATATATTTTTCTCTGTCCACGTGCCATGTTTATATGTAAGCGGATAAAAAAAGCTGTATTTAAAAATATCTGCCTACTTGTACTAACGGCCTTAGGCTCACACATGCTCACTAATAACACCTTAACAACAGGCTTATGAGGGCCTGTTTAGTCTTGTGAAGGTCGCGTGAGTTATAAGGCAATCGAGAGCAGTATCTCTCCCTGAGAAGTCGACTTCACAGCCAGGAGGTGATCAATCAGACCTGTGTTGTACAGTACAGTACAGTGCAGTGGTGGAGGTGTAGCGTAGCGCAGTGTCTCCAAAACCTTCCTTGCCCCACGTACCCCCTAGGGGCCTCTGCACACCGCTTCCGACAGGGTGCGACGCACTGCTTTGCCAAGATTCTTTTTTTTTAAATCTTTTTTATGACTTTATTGATGGTAGGACAGTTTGAGAGGTAGACAGGAAGTGAATGGGGAGAGAGATGGGGAGGGGTTGGCAAAGGACCCGGGCAGGGAATCGAACACAGGTCGGCCGCATGGCAGACGAGTGCCCTACCGGTTGGCCACGGCAGGGCCCTGACTCTGTTTTCAATGTAAGCCCAACCGCGCACACTGGCGCCGATGTCTATGAATGTCGACTGCCGATTACGGGAGAGTTCACATCTGTGCCAGTGTGGGGGTAACTAACATTGTTGGAAACGATAGTGCTCTGCAGTGCTGTTGGAACCGGTGTTAAGGCCCTCCGCCCATTGGCTGCGACAGCACTGCAGAGCACTTTCGCTTCCCAATTTCACACGAACATAGCATGGATAGCATGGTCAATGGGCGGCTCTGACAAAATAGAACTCGCCTGTTATAAGGCAATCGAGAGCAGTATTTCTCCCTGAGAAGTCGACTTCACAGCCAGATGGTGATAAATCAGACCTGTGTTGTACAGTACAGTAGAGTCAGAGAGAGTAGAGAGAGAGAGGTTCCATTGGCACATTGTTTCCGGGTTCTATTATTGCAAGGGGGAGAGGGGGGAAATCCCCCTTTAGGCAGACCTAGGCAGACCTAAGGACTGTTCTATTCAATGCTAGGAGTATTATGACACGCCCCTTTAGGCAGACCGGAACCTGGTCATGTTAGGTGCCCATAGCAATCTATTACATTGGCATATCTCTATATACTTAAAGAATCTCTGGTCCAGTACAGTGGTGGAGGTGTGGTCAGGGCCGTAACCAGACATTTTCAAATACAGAGGTCAAATACTGTGTGCTGTACCGCATACTGTACATTTAGAATGTTTCAAATACTTCAGTCAAACTCTTGAGTTTGTTTCTTAATAATCACTGCCTTGAGGATAAGTGGGGGTGTCGTATACAGACTGAATTTATCATTGTTGATCATCTATCAATTTCTCATCATAGATAAATTTTACATTACTGAAAAAAAAAATACAGAGGACGTTACCTCTGTGTCCTCGATGGTAGTTATGGCCCTGGGTGTGGTGTAGCGTAGTGTTTCCCAACCTTTCAGAGGGCAGTTATGGGTGAGCGGTTAGGGCGTCAGACTTGCATCCCAGAGTTTGCCGGTTCGACTCCAGACCCGCCAGGTTGGTGGGGGGAGTAATCAACCAGTGCTCTCCCCCATCCTCCTCCATGACTGAGGTACCCTGAGCATGGTACCGTCCCACAGCACTGCTCCCCATGGGGCGCCACTGAGGGCTGCCCCCTTGCACGGGTGAGGCATAAATGCAATTTCGTTGCGTGCAGTGTGCAGTGTTCACTTGTGTGCTGTGGAGTGCTGTGTCACAATGACAATGGGAGTTGGAGTTTCCCAATGGGCTTTCACTTTCGGCTTTCGGGCTTTCACTTTTCTTGCCTCACATGCTCCCAAAGGGCCTCTGCACACCGCTTCCGACAGGGTGCGGACTGGAGCACTGCTTTGCCAAGATTCGATTCTGTTTTCAATATAGGCCTAACCCCGCATACCAGCGCTGATGTCTACAGGTGTCGACTGCCGATTACGGGAGAGCACACTGGCACAGACGTGAACTGTCCCGTAATCGCCAGTCGACATCCGTAGACATCGGTGCTGGTGTGCGGGGTTAGGCCTATATTGAAAACAGAATGGAATCTTGGCAAAGGCAGTGTGCAGAGGCCCTAAAGGGGTACGTGAGGAAAGAAAGGTTGGGAGACACTGCGCTGCGCTACACCACACCTCCACCACTGTACTCCTCAGACCCTGTTTACACATAGCTTATACACTATGGAGATTGCATATGCATCCATTTAGGCCTTCTGTTTAGGCCTACACATGAAAAGAGTTTCAAGTGGATTTCTAAAACACCTGAGTTCAAAATTGTGTTTTTTTTCAGTCCACGTGCCATATTTGTTTTTGTATTTTTTAATATTTGTTTTTTTGTTGTTGTTGTTGTTGGGGTTCAACTTTATTAGGACAGGATAGTGAAGAGTAGGACAGGAAATGAGTGGCAGAGAGATGGAGAGAAATCGGCAAAGGACTCGACCCGGGAATCGACCCGGCCCGGGTCAACCGCATGGCAGGCGAGTGCCCTTCCGGATGGCCACGGCAGGGCCACGTGCCATGTTTATATTTAAGCGGATAAAAAAAGCTGTATTTAAAAATATCTTCATACGTGCACTTAAGCCCTGAGGCTCACACATGCTCACTAATATAACACCTTAACACACGCTTATGCAACGGTTTCCCCACTAATTTACTGCTAAACCAAAAGTAATTAACTTGTGCTCCATATTGTTCAATTTCCATCCACCTTGTAAGTTTTTTTCTTTGTGTCCTGCTGTGTTTGTTAATTAAAATGCACACCCGTCCTTCCTGTAACCTACTCTGGGATGAAGAAGACCAGATTTGGCTCTCTTCTCTTTCTGGACGTCTTCAGGAGGAGTGCCAATACGCCTGGCCCCTCAAGGACGGGGGACAAAGCAGAAGAAGGCCTTGCGGATGAAGGTATTCAGAGATATTATTTAAAGTGGATCTTTTTAAGCAGTCTTTTTGTATGCTTACATATAAACACCACATGTAAATAAAACAAAACAACACAATTGTGTTTTGAAAAATCTTTTCTTTGATAAAATCTTTGAAAAATTATTTTATTTTTAAGAACCTGTTTTAGGGAGCTAAAAAACCTGTTAACGTGTAACACAAAAAGGTCCAAACGGATGTGCTTGCAAAAATATCCATCAAACAGGGTCTAGTCCCATGTAAAAAATGCCCATGTTGACAGGGTCTAGGGAGGTTAGAGGCAGGACAGCAATCTCACAATATTCAGATAAACATCACTGGTCCAGGGCTGTAGTCGAGTCAACCTTTGTAGAGTCCAAGACAAGTCTCAACACCAGGACTTGTCAAATCCGAGACTATGACCAAGTCTAAAAAGGTTCAAGAGACAAGACCTAAATGTCCAAGTGAAGTCCGAGTCGCATGTCACAAGTAAATCAGTGAAAATGGTAAATGCCAATAACGTGAATTAGATTAAAGCTCCACTATAGAATAGGATGATCAGTATTCTAAATAAAAGACAGACTCAGGCGAATCTGAAAACTATATTTGGCAAGACCACTGTCCGAGTCCAAGACAAGTCCGAGTCCAACTACTAGAAAGAGTCCAAGTCAAGTCCAAATCCATAGAAAAATGGTCTTGACTCGAGTACTACAGAACAGAGGACTCAGCCATGCAGGGTGCGATTTGTAGGGGGGGATGGGGGGGATTGTCCCCTCTTCTGATTTTGATTTTGTCACTTTTTCTAAATGATTTTAATCATAGTTTAATGTAACTCCATTGATATTTCCTGAAATCTGAAACACATCCCCCCTTCTGATTTTCTGACAAATTGCAGCCATGTACCTGACAGGTATTTTGTGAATGAAAATCTTTTTGACACCGTATGTGGCTGTGTCTGTCCTAAATTCCCAAAGAATTCATGAATTTAAATATTTATTTCTTACAGCAACCCAGAAAGAATTGATCTGAATGGCATTCTCTCCCTGAAAATGTGTGTGTGTGTATGTGTGTGTGTGTGTGTGTGTGTGTGTGTGTGTGTGTGTGTGTGTGTGTGTGTGTGTGTGTGTGTGTGTGTGTGTGTGTGTGTGTGTGTGTGTGTGTGTGTGTGTGTGTGTGTGTGTGTGTGTGTACGTGTGCGTGTGTGCGCACATACATCTGCCTGTCTGTTTGTCTGTATGTCACCATATAACTCTATTCCCAAATCAACCATGTATCTTTTGTCATACCGCAGTAGCCAGCTGCAGTGCACATATACACTATCTATTGGATCTGATGGGTGTTTCCCAGAATGCCGTCTGGCTCCCCATAATGCTGCCTGCTGGCTTTGCTATCGCAGCTGGGAGGTGTTCGGTGTGTGTGTGTGTGTATTCAGTGTGTGTGTGTGTGTGTGTGTGTGTGTGTGTGTGTGTGTGTGTGTGTGTGTGTGTGTGTGTGTGTGTGTGTGTGTGTGTGTGTGTGTGTGTGTGTGTGTGTTTTCAGTGTGTGTGTGTGTTTTCAGTGTGTGTGTGTCTGTCTGTCTGTCTGCCTGCAGCTGGGAGGTGTGTGTGTGTGTGTTTGTGCGTGTGTGTGTGTGTGTGTGTGTGTGTGTGTGTGTGTGTGTGTGTGTGTGTGTGTGTGTGTGTGTGTGTGTGTGTGTGTGTGTGTGTGTATGTGCATGCGTACGTGCATGCGTGTGTGTGTGTGTGTGCGTGCATGCGTACGTGTGTGTGTGTGTGTGTGTATTCAGTGTGTGTGTGTGTATTCAGTGTGTGTGTGTGTGTGTGTGTGTGTGTGTGTGCATGTGCGTGTGCGTATGCAACCGTGTGTGCCTATTCGTGTGTGTGTGTGTGTGTGTGTGTGTGTGTGTGTGTGTGTGTGTGTGTGTGTGTGTGTGTGTGTGTGTGTGTGTGTGTGTGTGTGTGTGTGTGTGTGTGCTTGGCGCAGCTGGGAGGTATTCAGTGTGTGTGTGTGTTTGTGTGTGTGTGTGTGTGTATTCAGTGTGTGTGTGTATGTGTGTGTGTGTGTTTGTGTGCGTGCATGCGTGCGTGCGTACGTGTGTGTGTGTAAGTGTGTGTGTGTGTGTGTGTGTGTGCTTGGCGCAGCTGGGAGGTATTCAGTGGGAAAAGCCCCTGCTGCTGAGTGAGCCGAGCGCACGGAGCTAAAAATAGAACCTCGGAATTCCCTCACCAACAGAGAGGAGAGAGGAGAGCCTCCATACTGCACACACAAGGTCACGTTGCACTCTACCCCAGCACCTACACACACCCACCTACACAAAGACACCCCCGCACTACACACCCACACACACACATGTATCTCTCTCTCTCTACCTCTCTCTCTCTTGTTCTCTTACTCTGGTTCTCTATGTCTCTTTCTCACCCATCCATCCACACCTGAATATGGGCACCCCTGCATATCTCTCTCTCTCTCTCTCTCTCTCTCTCTCTCTCTCTCTCTCTCTCTCTCTCTCTCTCTTACTCTCTCTCTCTCAGTCTCTCTCTGTCATTCTCTTGCTTTCACTCTCGTCCTTTTACTCTCATTCAATTAAATTAACTCAATTCATCAGAGTTTTATTGGCATGACCAAATACATTTTGTATTGCCGGCATTGGCTGAAGAGGTACATTTGTAATAAACGAGTACCGGTATAAAAAAAGCTAAAAAAGCAATACTCTCCCTCACTCTCTCTCTCTCTCTCTCTCTCTCTCTCTCTCTCTCTCTCTCTGCCTTTCTTACCCATACACACCTACGCATCATCTCTCCCACATTTGCCTCTCTCTCTCTCTCTCTCTCTCTCTCTCTCTCTCTCTCTCTCTCTCCACACCAACACATGTACGCCCCTGCATCCTCTCACTGTCTGTCTCACACTTACTCTATCCTCTGTTCTCTCGTTGTCGTTCTCACACTTACTCTATCCTCTGTTCTCTCGTTGTCGTTCTCACACTTACTCTATCCTCTGTTTGCTCATTGTCGTTTTCACTGCTTCTCCCTGCTTCTCTTTCTATCACTCTACGTTCTGTACGTTCTGTATGTCTATATATCTGTATATCTTTTCAAGCAAACACGGTCTGTTTCTACCTTTCTCTCTCTCTCCTTTTCTCTGGGGGAGACATTCGGTGACATGTTGTAAAATGTGTATTATTGTATAGCTATACCTTACCTCGCGTGTGCTGTGCATGTTGTGTATTTTCACTTCCAGTCCTTAACTGCACGGCATGCTGAGCTGCGCTGCGCTGCGCTGTGCCGTGCTGGGCTTGTCTTAGTCATGATATTATCATGTGTCATGCCTGCGTAGGTGTGCTGGCAGCTGGGTAGACACACTGAGCACGCCGGGGACTTGGAGACGTCGTCGCTATTATTATGATGTCTGATGAGCCTTGTCCTCGATCTGCACGGCATCCATATTTCACAACGAGGCGAGACGGCAGACACAGATGTCCTCAGTGGTGTAGTAGTCTACTTTGTTGTGGTGGGTATACTGTATATTTGAGCATTTTTGGAGGTGGGTATAGGCCTACTGTATATTTGAGCATTTTTGGAGGTGGGTATAGGCCTACTGTATATTTGAGCATTTTTTGAAGTGGGTATACTGTATTTATTTGTGGTATTGTAAATAATGGATCAATCAATTTCAAGTTATGCTGAAATCCCTGAAATGTTGGGGTGGGTATACGCACCTGCGTTCTAGGTAGACTACACCACTGTATGTCGTGCATTTTCCTACGTGTATTGATGTGGAGCTACTACAGCACACTCATGTTAGTTTATTTATATAAAAACACTGGTAACGTTTAGCTTAACCAGTGTTGCCACATTGGGTTGTACACACAAAATGAATTGTGTCCACTGTAAGATTATACGTGTATTGTAGCTTATGCACTGGGGACAGGGGCATAGCAGCAAAGTGTGGGCCCTATGAACAACCAGCTCCAAAGGACCCCCCCAGCAATATACTATTTTCATATATCAGACACTGTGTGGGCCCCCCTATATGGGTACATGGGGCCCTGGTGACTCAGTCACTCTTTACCCCCCTGAACACACAGCCCTGACTGGGGAGGTTTTGCCAGAAACAAACCACAACCACATTGTACTCATTGAAAATGTTATTTTATTCTTAATATTATTGTTGCTTTACAGCCGTTACCATGGCACAGAAAGGATTATGCTATCAAATGCAGTTGCCTACTTCACTTAGTTTGGGAACCAATGATTTGACCCTTATCTACGTAGTCCATGCCACTGCTGCTTGCCGTTAAAACTGTCCAACCTGCAGGACTTCATTTTAGCTCATGAAGACAAATTGCTGCTTCTTGTTGTTCACATGTTGCAGATAACGGTGAATAAAATTTGTCGTCAAGTGTCGTATGTGAGTTGCAGCAACATGTTTGTTTGTGAGTGTGTAGCTGTGTGTGTGTGTGTGTGTGTGTGTGTGTGTGTGTGTGTGTGTGTGTGTGTGTGTGTGTGTGT
Organism: Engraulis encrasicolus; assembly: GCF_034702125.1. Classification (NCBI taxonomy): domain Eukaryota; kingdom Metazoa; phylum Chordata; class Actinopteri; order Clupeiformes; family Engraulidae; genus Engraulis; species Engraulis encrasicolus. The sequence goes on from NC_085862.1 coordinate 4,990,647, forward strand.
GTGTGTGTGTGTATGTGTGTGTGTGTGTGTATGTGTGTGTGTGTGTGTGTGTGTGTGTGTGTGTGTGTGTGTGTGTGTCTTCCTTGTGGCGGAGAAGATAAGAGGCTTTGTGTGTGCCTTTGAACTGCTGAGCATCAATGGCTTCACACGCACACACACACACACACACACACATGCGTGCTCCCCCCCCCCCCCACACACACACACACACACACACTCACTCTAGCACCATGCATTGGCGCCAGCCCCCCGGCCTTAATTTAGATCTCCACTTTCCCTCTCAGACTGACCATCATCATCACCGCCACCAAACCCTGACACTCAACAGGCGCTGAGACATACTGCATATTTGATACCGTATGTGTGCACCTATGGACTATAGACTATAGCTGCTCTTAATTTTATATGCACTATATTTTAATTTTGTTTTACCTTGCCCAGGGACTACAGATGGAAATTAGCTATTAGCTATAACCTGGCACAAGCCATCTTTTTACTGTTGTAAACAGTGACTATTGTGCATGTTCCCTGTTGAACTAAACTAAATAAACTAAACTAAACTGAACTAAGTATGTTGTCCTTCTGTACCATCAGTACCATTTCAGCATCGCATCAGTACCATTCCAGCATCACCCTCCTGTCTCTCATCAGCATCAGTACCATTCCAGCATCACTGTTCTCTCTCTCATCAGCATCAGTACCATTCCAGCATCACTGTTCTCTTTCTCTCTTTTCAGCATCAGTACCATTTCAGCATCACTGTTCTCTCTCTCATCAGCATCAGCACCATTTCAGCATCACTCTCCTCTCTCTCATCAGCATCAGTACCTCTTTGCCTAGGGCCCCCAAATTCCTTGAAACGGCCCTGCCCTCCACTGTTGATGCACCCCCACCTCCACCCCCACCTCCACTTCCACCTCCACCTCCATCCACATCCCCTGACAACCCCACCCACTCCACACCCCTGCACCATCCTGGCACCTCCCCTCACCTCCCCCCCCCACACACACCCCCCATACCCCCCCCCCCCCACCCCCCACCCCCCTCAAACACACAGCTTTCAATCCACTCCTCTCCCACCCCTAACTCTGCACCCCCGCTCCACCATGACCTCCCCTCCCTCCTCACCTCCCCTCCATGTTCACTCCATACCCCTGCCTTCTCCATCCACACCCTGACACCCCCCTCCCTTCTGAAACCCCCCATTCCCACTCCATACCCCTCCCATCTCCATCCACAGCCCTGTTCCACCCTATCACCCCCTCCCTTCACCAACCCCCACCCCCACTCCATACCCCTGTTCCACCCTGACTCCCCCCACCTCCACACTCTACTCCCTTCCCACCTCCCACCTGATTTGCATGGCAGCCCTTTAAAAAGCACCACTGGCCCTTTCTTCATCCCGCATCCTCATTAACACTCTCAAAGGCAGAGGACCAGAGGACCAGAGGGATGCTCCTATGACACGGACATGGACATAGACATAGACGGGAGCTTGTGACATGGACGGACTGAACGGGAGGCTAGGAGAGGGGAGAGGGGAGGGGAGGACCACCCTCACCCTCCGCCTATCTCTGTCTTTCTCTCTCTCTTTGTGGATCCTGACTCGTCTCCAAAGCCATTCGTTTTTATTTATCACCCATTTGCTAAAGAGAAACGATTTCTCCTCCGGACCATTTGCCAACATTGCTCTCCAGTTCATTTCGTCGTCCAAGACAATGGGCTGGAATTGACAACGGGCATAAATAAGGTAAGAACAGCCAATTACTCAGCCGTGACGTGGGCCAAGTGTAGCACAGCAAGCGGTGGTTACGTAAAGTAAAGTCAAAGTTTGGGTACCTAAATGCTGTATGTAAATGGTTAACTTGCAATGCCTTTTGTGGAAGACATTTGAAGAGTTCAGAGGCAAAACCCCCTAAGTGCCTTTTCAGAAATTAATCTTAATTCATTTTTATTTAATACAAAGCTATCAAAATTGCATATTTTTTTATTTAATACAAAGCTATCAAAATTGCATATTTTTACATTTTATTTATGTAAAATAACTATTTATATGTATTATCAAGTACATGAATGTAAACCAATCCAACAACCGGGTTCTCTAAAAATATAGAAGTGCAGGTCTTCAGAAATGGAGTTAGGGGGTTTTGCATCTGAACTCTTCATTTGTGCCCTTCACTTGGCACTTCGATCTAGAACGACACAAAAAAATGAATCAATATTAGCCTGACATCTTGTATTTGTGTGTGTGTGTGTGTGTGCGTGCGTGCGTGCGTGTGTGCGTGTGTGCGTGTGTGCGCATGCGTGTACGTATGCAACCGTGTGTGCCTATCCTTGTGTGTGTGTGTGTGTGTGTGTGTGTGTGTGTGTGTGTGTGTGTGTGTGTGTGTGTGTGTGTGCGTGTGCGTATGCAACCGTGTGTGCCTATTCGTGTGTGTGTGTGTGTGTGTGTGTGTGTGTGTGTGTGTGTGTGTGTGTGTGTGTGTGTGTGTGTGTGTGTGTGTGTGTGTGTGTGTGTGTGTGTGTGTGTGTGTGTCATGTACGTGTGTCATGTACGTGTGTCATGTGCGTGTATGTCTCTCTGTCTGCTTTTCTGTGTGCGCATGTGTGTGTTTTCATATCTCGCAATGGTCGACTGCACACACACAAGTGAAGACTTCTCTGTTGTGGCCAGCATGCGGGAGATACCATAGCAGACTGACTGTCTGAGGTACTATAGTAGAGACACACTCATGACTCTCAGCACCCATCTCAGCATCACTCTCCTCTCTCTCCTCAGCACCCATCTCAGCATCACTCTCCTCATCTCAGCACCACCCATCTCAGCATCACTCTCCTCTCTCTCCTCAGCACCCATCTCAGCATCACTCTCCTCTCTCTCCTCAGCACCCATCTCAGCATCACTCTCCTCATCTCAGCATCAGCACCATTTCAGCATCACTCTTCTTTGCTAAGCATCAACTTCACCCATCTCAGCTTCACTCTTCTCTCCTCAACATCAGCATCACTCATCTCTGCTAAGCATCAGTACTGATTTCAGCATCAGCACCCATTTCAACATCATTCTCCTCTCTTCTCAGCATCAGCATCACATATTTCATTATCTTCTTGTCTCCTCAGCATCAGTACTGGTTTCAAAATCACTCTCCTCTCTCTCCTCAGCATCAGTTCCAATTTCAGCATCACTCTGCTCTCTCTCCTCAGCATCAGTTCTGATTCCAGCATCACTCTTCTATCTCTCCTCAGCATCAGCACCATTTAAACATCACTCTTCTCTCTCTGGTCAGCATCAGTACCATTTCAACATCACTCTCCTCTCTCTCATCCGCATCAATTCTGATTCCAGCATCACTCTTCTCTCTCTGGTCAGCATCAGCACCATTTCAACATCACTCCTATCTCTCTCTCCTCAGCATCAAAGTCATCGTCATGGCAGCCATGTTCTCACAGCCTGCTCCTGGCTGCCTTAGCTGCTGCATCATGGTACCCTGCTCAGTTGCTCCAAGTGTGTGTGTGTGTGTGTGTGTGTGTGTGTGTGTGTGTGTGTGTGTGTGTGTGTGTGTGTGTGTGTGTGTGTGTGTGTGTGTGTGTGTGTGTGTGTGTGTGTGTGTGTGTGTGTGTGTGTGCGTGTGCGCGTGTGCGTGTGCATCTGCATGTGCATGTACATGTGCATGTGCATGTGCATGGGCGTATGCAAACATGTGTGCATATCCTTGTGTGTGTGTGTGTGTGTGTGAGTGTGTGTGTGTGTGTGTGTGTGTGTGTGTGTGTGTGTGTGTGTGTGTGTGTGTGTGTGTGTGTGCGTGTGCGTGTGCGTGTGTGTGTGTGAGGAGATCTCCACAGTGTTACATTGTAAACCTTCGTGCATCTGAGAGCCATGTCATTTCTATCTCATATTCCTCACATAGTTCATGCCTGTAATTTTTACGATACATTTGACTTTTGAATGTATTAAGCACCTATATTAACCACCTATGTTTTCCTTGTCACGATAAAATGTTATGTTTGTTTCGGCCTTTTCACAAATTGTGGCACATTGTGCTCCGTTTTTAAAAAATATATTTTTTTGTTTTGGTCATTAAGTATGCCATCAATCATGCTGGTGCTGTGAGAGGATTGCAGGATCATCCCGTGGATATCATCCAGGATCATTTATCAACATATATAATGGTGTCACGGGATAATGACCCTATTAGGCCTACAGTAGCAATCTTTACCTTTTACACGACGCGTTATCTTACTATTTATCAAGTTCATGCCAGGGAACATCCATCACAGGATTGTAATGACAAGAACACAAAACATTGTCCTGGTTCTGTTGTCTTATAAAACATGGCAGGACTGAGGACTCTCGTGTTCCATGCATGTCATTTTCCCTCCCTTAGAGTGCATTCACTCTCTCTCTCTCTCTCTCTCTCTCTCTCTCTCTCTCTCTCTCTCTCTCTCTCTCTCTCTCTCTCTCTCTCTCTCTCTCTCTCTCTCTCTCTCTCTCACACACACACACACACTCACTCACTCACTCACTCACACTGAGCCCTGCTTCCTCTCCTTTCCTACTCTTTTCTCTCCTTTCTTTCCTTCTTTCGTTCTTTCTTTCTTTCTCTCTTTCTTTCTTTCTTTCTTTCACTCTCGTTTTTCTTTTTTCCTTTGGTCCTTTCGTCTCTTTCTTTCTTTTCGTTGCTGTGAGGCAGCCAGTGAAAGCAGAGCAGAGCAGAGCAGAGCAGAGCAGAGCAGAGGAGCTCATCTGCAGTTGACAGGCAGGCAGGCATCTCCACTCCACTCCTCTCTCTCTCTTCACTCCATTGCTCTCTCTCTTTCTCTTTTCACCCCATCTCTCTCTCTATCTATTCATTCTCTCTCTCTATTCACTTCATCCTATTCCCTCTCTCTACCTCTTCCTCTTCAGTCCATTTCTCTTTGCTTCTCTCTCCTCTCTCTCCCACCATCTCTTTCCATTCCCTCCACCTCCTTCTATTCCCTCTCTCTCTCTACCTTTTCATCTCCACTCCATTTCTCTCCACTTTTCTCCGTCTCTCTGTATTCCCTCCATCTCTCTCTACCTCCTCTTCATCTCGCCTCCACCTCTCTCCATCTCTATTTCCTCTCTTCATTTCCCTCCACCACTCTCCTCTCCTCTTCTGTCTATTCCTTCACCCCTTTCTCTCTCTCTCTCTACCTCTGCTCTGTCTAACCCCATCCACATGTCAGCCCATCTCCCTCCACCTCTCCCCCACTGATCTCTATTCCTGCCATCTCTCTCCGCTGATCTCCACACCACTTCTCTATTTCCTCTCTCTCTGTTCTCTCCATTCTCCCCTCCACCTCCCTCTGCTCTCCCTCCATCTCCTCCTCTCTCCATCGCTCATCGATCTCCCTCTATCCCCTACCACACCAACCTTAGTGACACATGCTGCTTTCCAGAGAATATGACCACAAATGTCCATACCACTTTACGTGACACCAGCATCATACGTATGACAAAACAGTGTCGTAACACAGTCATGCATGTATCATAAACATTATGTCAAGGTCGTGAACATTTTATGACTTTCGGTTATGGTAAAGACCGCCTTATATTGAGAATCTGATGAAGACTGTTGAAGTCGAAATGTAATCCAGCCATGAAATGAAGAGCTCTTTTCCAAAAAGAGATATATCAATTTTATAGAATGTTGGGCGTTCCATTGAATTGCATTGCAAAATGCATTTTTATAGAGGTTTAAAAAGCATGTTATGAAAACATTTGAATGGCAAGAATTCACACATAGATGATAGGACTTTTTAACAGTCAATTCCAATATTAAAATGCCAAAAGTCAAAAATGGTGGATATAGCGTTTTGGAAAAGAGCTTCTCAAATAATAAAACACATCAAAAAGGATTTCAAGTGTGCGGACCTCTCACTCTGAAAACTACAGTTGACCTTCGTCCTGCACCTTTCCCTGGGATGTGCACAACCCTCTCCTTCAACTGAATATCTCAATGCTACCATATTTCACTTCATTACTAACATCTTTATTCATACCCCCATCTCCACGGGGGAACAGGACAGGGGCAAGTTAGTTAGTCAGGGCTCTGTGTCCTGTCACATCTGATGAATTTATACTGCTGACACGACTCCTCTACTTTCCATGCAAACCCACTCTGAGAACCAGGTGTGTGTGAGTGTGTGTGTGTGTGTGTGTGTGTGTGTGTGTGTGTGTGTGTGTGTGTGTGTGTGTGTGTGTGTGTGTGTGTGTGTGTGTGTGTGTGTGTGTGTGTCTGTTTGTGTGTGTGTTTGTGTGTGTGTGCGCACGCGCACATTCACGCGCCGGCAGGTGTCTGAGTGTGTGTGTGTGTGTGCGTGTGTGTGTGTGTGTGTGTGTGTGTGTGTGTGTGTGTGTGTGTGTGTGTGTGTGTGTGTTTTCTGTGTGTGTGTGTGTGTGTGTGATGCGGGTATGTCCTGTCTGCATAAATAATGCAGAGGACTGTGTGTGTGTGAGTTACATAAGACTACCAGGCTTGATTACCTGCAAGATTTCTCAAAATGTCAAACCAAGACCACCCCCCCCCCTCTCACACACACACACACACACACACACACACACGCACACACACACACACAGGGTCCCCCACCCCCATCTCCCAATACATGAGGACTCAATTCTAGACCCCCTCTTTCCCTGGGCCATGGGTAAACTAACCCCGTTGTCCCTCCCTTGTCCACACACACACTCACACACACACGCACACGCACACACACACACGCACACACACGCACACACACACACACACGCACACACACACACACACACACACACACACACACACACAGACACACACACACACACACACACACACACACACACACACACACACACACACACACACACACACACACACACACACACACACACACACACACACACACACACACACACACACACACACACAATCACAGACAGATACACTACTAAAAGTCCTTCAGCTGTCATCTATCGTTGTTCCTTCCGTCGTTCGATGATTTCTAAAAATATATATCAATAAAAACAAACTTGGAGTGAAGGGTTGCCTGCTGCCTCATGAATAACTGATCACACCGGCGACTTTGCTGAGTACTCTGGTCTCAGAAGTAGCCCGATGGAGAGTCAGACACGATCTGCTCAAAACTACAGTGCATTGAATTTGAAACTAAATTGAAGTAGCCTACTTTTCAGTTTTCCAGTGTTTCATTTGGATTCTGTAAAACGTCCGGTGAACTGCATCTTATATGACAGTTTACTATGTGCACAGCATTGCTGGGATAAAAAGCAGCATAATTCAAAGCAGAGCTAGGATGGAGCAGTTGTTAATTTTCTGTTCTGTGCTTGGCCCTACTGTGGTGTCTACTTGGCTGACCCGGGTTCGATTCCTGCCCACGGTCCTTTGCCAGCCCTTCCCCGTCTCTCTCTCCCCACTTGCTTCCTGTCTCTGCTTCACTGTCCTGTCTGATAAACACCAATAAAGGGGTGAATTTCTCGAAACCAAAGTTGCTTACTACATTAGCTACTTCGTTGCTTTCAATGCATTTTCCCATTGGCAACTACCGAAGTTGCTAACAGGCTAACAACTTCCCTTTTGAGAAACTCACCCAAGGCTTGTAAAGCCCCCCAAAAATACTTTAAAAACCCAAAAACATTCTGTGCTGTGCTTGTTCCAGACCCATGAAGCGACATGCTGCCTGTCGTTGATGCCATTGTTGTTGTTGTAGTTGTGTGTGTAAGCACAGTGTAAAACCATTCATGCATCGCAAGTCAATGTTCAACATTAGGCTACTACTCCAAATCACCTTCTTGCTGCATCTCTATCCCTTGTCCCTTCGTGTCTCTCTCTCACATACTCTTCTCTCCATAGCACCCCCATCACATCCATCTCCATTATACTCTCTCTTCCCTCTCTCTTCACTCCCCCCTCTCTTTCTCTCCTTCTCTACCTCCGTCAGTCTCACGTTCTTTTTCGTCTACGTCTTTTGGATCAGGAAATTAACTATTTATGTGGTTGTAAGCGACGTTGCGTTGCCTCCCAAACCCACGAATGCAAATGATACTTCATAGGCTACTGTGCAGGTCCGGGCAGGTGTGTCGCAGCAAAGTGTGGGCCCTATGTCCAATCAGCTTCAATGGACCCCCCCCAGTCACATATCTGCATACGTAAATCAGAAACTGTGTGGGCCCTCTATATACATGGGGCCCTGGTGACGCGGTTACACTTTATCCCCCTGTGTGACACCCCTGGGTCCGGGGCCAGGGCCAGGCACAGGCAGAGGCCAGCAAGCAAGCGGGCAGGACCGCTGACAGCATTTGCTGGACCTGGGACAAAATCATCTGAAAAGCCCCCCACCTTAATACCTGCAAAGTAATGGGGTCCTAATTATGGGCCCCTCCATTCTCTGGGCCCAGGACAACTGACCCCCTTTGTCGTCCCCGTCCTGTCGGTGAGCAGGCGTGCAAGCGGGCCGGGCACCCATAGAGGCAGCGGTGAGGAGCCAGCAGCCAGCCAGCACCCAATTACTTAATGAAAATGATCAAGTTTCCCCCGCGGCGCCCGCGTCCCAGTTCTGACACACACACACACACACACACACACACACACACACACACACACACACACACACACACACACACACACACACACACACACTAAAAACCCCGTCCCTTGACCTATTATGACACTGACCATGCAGTGGCTTTTTAACGACAGGCAGCGAGCGAGGGACCTGCCACTTCTTCCCGATATAGCTCTGGCCATTCTGCTCGTCCCCTGCCCCGCGGTCCTCAGCTCTTTGTGCTCCCATAGAGAGATGGCTGCTGGTTGTTGTTTGCCCTCCTGCTCCCCTCATCAACCCACTCTCTTACCCCACCACCACTCCTGCCCCACTCCACTCTCTTACCGTACGCTTGTCTATTCATGTGGGACCAGTGGCGCAACAAAATGCCCCAGGGGCAAAACACTGATAGGGCCCCCATACAGCCTGCTATGGGCATAATAGGGCCCCCACTATACCAATACAGGAGGGCCTTGGGCCCAGGGGCAAATGCCCTGCTTGCCCCCCCCATACCTCCGCCCCTGTGTGGGACGCTTGAGTGCGTCTACTCTGCTGCATGCAGTGCCACTGCCACTTGGAAGGCCCAGGCTACTTCCCCCATGTTGTGTGTGAAATACAGGACTACAAAGAGAGATGCTGCGGCGTGTCCAATGTACTGACTAAAAAATGAATAATGCAAAAAAATACAGATACAAATAAATTTGAGATGGAGGAAATTTGTAAATGCTTGAAACATTTGAAAATGCTTCTCTGTGGTCTTGTTTTATACTCTACTACACTTTTGACTTTTCACACTGCACTTGATGAATAGTATTGGCCTAATTATTTTGTTTTCTGTGTCTTTTTTGTTTTTGCTTTTTTACAGCTGTCCACTGTTGCGGATGGACCCACCATGGTGAACAGACCACAGTACTGAGAATGTGATTTGCACAAGAAATGAAGAAACTGCTCCTTCACTCGGAGATAACAAGCATTATAGGCCACAATGACTGTAATCAGTAATAGCTGATTTAATGAGTCTCCAATGACTGTCTTCACAATCTATTCCCCGACTACTTTGCCTCGGCAACAGCCACATATCCAGGTGCTTGCTGATGGAAAACTTTTCAAATTTAAACAGCGCTGAAGAATCCTAATGACTTATTAAGGCATCACTACTGACACAAAAAAACTTTTTGAAATGATTTCCCGGTTAGAGGTTCATACACTTTGCATGGTTCGCACACTAGCTCAGCCATTGCTGCCGGGCTGTCCACTACTTTTGGAGTGCTCTTACACTTAAGAGACGTAGAGTACTGAGTGGTAGGAGGTTGTTTTTTCCCCTCTCCAACTGATGAAGGCGGTGTTCCCTGCAACTCAGTGACGTGATGAGGCTTGTTCTGGTCAAACCTACCAATGAGACGCACCGCTTCGACTCAACTGGGGCTGAACGCAGCGCAGGCACAGGCGAAGAAGGGGTGTCGGGTCAGTGCACCGCTGAGCAGCAGCAGCGGCAGACGGAGGCAGAGCGCGGCGCAGGTGCTGTGGGGGTGTTGGGGATGCAGCATCACTGCGCTGGAGTTGGGAACCAGCCGGCTCAACCCACTCAGGAGCGGACGGGCGTGCAGCTGTTGACCAGCGCAACTCCTCCTACCCCTATTCCTACTCGGCCAGGGCTGAGTCAGAGTCAGGGCGCCCCGGCGTGCGGCGGCTTCCCACCGCCTACTCCGCTCACGACGACTACGACGCACAGTCACAACCAATCGCGCCAAATCTCCACCACTTTGTCGCGGCACGGTCAACAGGACCTACCCAGCCCGCTACGCACCCAGGAAACCTGTCTGAACGCGGCTGAACTACAGCGGGGCGGTTCACCGACGGGCAAGAGTCACGGAGGAGACCACCATCACCACCACCACCACCAAAGCAGGCACTCTGACCAGGGCAGCGCCAAGTTGCACCATCACCACCACCACCATCACCACCACTCCTCCTGGAGTCGGCAACAAGGGGGAGCGGGGAGCGCAGGAGGAGAGTCGCAGCAGCCCTCAGAGCAGCTGCCCGCGTACCAGGAGTCTCCCTATGGAAGATTGCCCGAAGAGGGAAACAACTCCGGTTGCCAACAACACTATCCGTCGCGGTGCGCCCACACCAACACAGACTCCCCCGAGCTGTACTCCCGAAGTAGTCAGTCCAGAGGCGGAGAACAACAACAACAGTGGCAGAAAGCCGCCAACTGCCAACAACACGAGCAACTGGCGTGCCCCTGCAGAAGCAGAGAGCCAGCTCACAACAAGCTATCGCAGCATCAACAGCAGCACCATCACCACCACCACAGCAACCACTATAAGCTACAGCAGCAGAGCGCCTCGGGTGCCTCTACCGCCGCCACAAACTCTCAGAGTCTCGGCAAATGTCAGGTGAGTGACGGCAGCAGCCAGCAGCAGCAGCAGCAGGTAGTTTTGTTTCAGGCGGCGGCGACCGCGGCAGCAGCAGGGGATTCGCTACCGGGCTCGCAGCCGTTGCAGGCGCAGCAACAGCGACTGGTTGGGAGCAGTCACCCAAACTGCTGCGCCAATGGATCGCGGGAGCTGATCAGACAACAGCCCTTCCCTCTGCAGCCGCACCAGCACCAGCCTTCCGACTCGCACGCACAGTGGCAGCCGCAGCAGCAAGCGTGCGACAGTGACTGCCGGCGAACTGGTGAACACAACTACACGTCTGGTTCGCGACACTGTCAGCAGCAGCAGTCCTCCTCCGCCTGCTCAAACGGCAGATGCCCGGGGGGAGTGAGGTGCCCATCCGCGGGAAGCAGCATCAGAAGCGGCCGGCCTCACTCCACCGACAGCCGTTTGTGGTTGGAAAACAACCACCTGCAAGAGGGGACGCAAAGGAGTAGCAAAGGGCATAAGGTAAATGCTATTTTCATGTTCAGCTGTATCATTTGCTCATATAATCCAAATGTAGTCGTTCATTTTTTTTTGCAAACGTGACCTTTGGTAACGCACAAGGAGCTGCGTGGCACTTGGTTTAAAGTTTGCGATTAACAGGTAGCTAATAGAAAGGGCTGCATGCGGAGCCTGCGTGCCGCGTGTGGTCTTTTCAGGAAACATCGCCCATTCACGTGCGATGTCATGTCAATACAACGGTGTGGATGATTTGTAAGAGGCCCAATAAAAAATATCTTTGTAATGGAACGATCATTTTGAGCCGTACCTATAAATGCTTGCGACATCTCTGCATATGTCAAGTGAATGGGGAGCTCAAATCGTCTGGAAATTTCAACAGGCTGCGTTGTATCGTTAGGCTACTGTATAATGGCGCA
>NC_085862.1:5025012-5042512 GCF_034702125.1 Engraulis encrasicolus
TGTGTGTGTGTGTGTATTTGTACTTGTGTGTATGTGTGTGTGTGTGTGTGTGTGTGTGTGTGTGTGTGTGTGTGTGTGTGTGTCCATGTGTGCGCGTGTGTGTGTGTGTGTGTGTGTGTGTGTGTGTGTGTGTGTGTGTGTGTGTGTGTGTGTGTGTGTGTGTGTGTGTGTGTGTGTGTGTGTTTTGTCTGACGAGGGGTTTACATTCAACAATGGCCCACAAGTGTGTGTCTATGTGTGTGTGTGCGTGTGTGTGTGTGATTGTGTGTGTATACGTGTTCGTGTGTGTGTGTGTGTGTGTGTGTGTGTGTGTGTGTGTGTGCGTGCGGGTGTGCGGGCATGCGGGCGTGCGGGCGTGCATGCGTGTGTGTGAATGTGTAGGTTGAGGAGGGGTTTACAGTACTCTCAACAATGGCTCGCAAATCACTGCGTGAACCAACAGGCCGATTTAAGAGCCGCTCAGAGTTAGAATAGAATTATGTGCGTGCTGCCGATTTATGGTCGTCAGTGGGAACAGGAATATTGATTGGGGCCCTGCGTTTCTCTCCTTACACTTCACTCTCACTCACTCACTTCTCCACGCTCTCTCTCTCTCTCTATCGCTCTCTCTCTCTCTCACACACACTTCTCCTCTCTCACTTTCTCTCTCTCTCTCTCTCTCACACACTTTTCCTCTCACATTTCTCCTTTCTCTCTCTCTCTCTCTCTCTCTCTCTCTCTCTCTCTCTCGACCAAGCCTCTCAGCCTGCGCGCACACACACACACACACACACACACACACACACACACATACACACACACACACGTTATATACAATACATTTGCATGTTGTAATTGGTCTAAGCTTGGATGAAGTTGTAGTTGTAGGGGATTGGTTTGATTTCTTGTTTTCGTTAAGAAAAATAATTGATTGACCTGCTGACCTAAAGTATTTTGTGCTTTAGGCTTTTTATTGGCAGCACTATTCTCATGGACTGTTCTTATTGTGGGGGAAGGGCTAAATTTGTATTTAGTATTTTGTTTTGATATGCAAGACTGCTTATCGAAAGACTGCGGCTGACATGCTTTGTAGTTGAGGCTTGATTACAGTAAAATGCAGCACCGGAATCTCAGCTTGCAATGGCCAGCATTTGTATCCCACAGTAAATGCCACCACACCACAGTCTTTAGCAACTACATCAGTGTTTCTCAACCTTTTTTTAGGCGAGGCACCCTTTCAAAACATGAAAAATTTCAAGGCACCCCAAACAAGCCGTAACATGGCATCGTATCAGATACCACACAAGCTTAGAAACGTAACACATTTGGAGACGTCACACGACCTTTCGACACGTTCGAAGTTGCAGCTGACTGGGGCGACCTATATTTACTTTATTGTGCGTAAATGGCAGATGAAAGATTCCACTGACTAACATTAACTTATCAATTTAGACAAATACAAGTATGTAGGCCTATTATATTACATCATTTGTTTATCAGTCACCATTCCGCGGCACCCCTGTTGAGAAACACTGAACTACATGTTTTAGGACTGTAACGACACACTCAACTCACGATTTGGTTCGTATCATGATACTTGTGTGACGGAGGTCATCTTGCACCTGTTCACCCCCCTTTGGGATCGAACGTGTGACCTGGTCAACTACAATAGTCCAGCAATGGGAGACACAGTACGATACCGCTGGGCAAAGAGACTAGTCTCTCGGCCCAACGGCACGAGACTGTATGAGCCTATCGGAGGGAGGTTTACCAACGTTCCACGCCAACTCTGTGCTAGTTAGCCTCCATTACACTTGTCCTATACCCAACGATTTTTAAAAACTTAAAACATTTTTTTTTAATTAATTAATTTGCCTTTTGCTTTTGTTTTCTGGACTGAAAGGTAACATAACTCTCAAAGGGCGTATCACGATACTGCCTTCTTGCACTCTGCGTATCACGATTTCGCTGTTCGACACAATGTCATTACAGCCCTAGCATGTTTGTAAATGATGTACAAAACCCATTGGGAAACAATGCATATGATATGCGTATGGTGCAGCCCTATACACAAACTAATAAGACAGGGCAGCCACATGTGGCTCTTTTGGGAACTGTATATGGCTCTTACTTATCTAGGGTTGCCAAACATCCCTTGAAATATGGAATCGTCCTGTATTTATAAATAAAAGTACGGGTTCCATATTGAGTTGAAATGGGACAAGGGAGGTTAAAATGCAGGAAATTACATCTAAGAAATACAGAATTCTCCCAGACCTTCACCATAATGAAGTTGACAGTTGGCAACCCTATACTTACCTGTTATCAATAAAAGCAATAACTTGACAGTACACTCTTAAATTGTTGAGCTTAATTGAAATACATGCTTTTGATTGTATTCAGTGTTTTTAAAATGGTATGGCTCTCATGAAAATTTCTTTTTAAAATTTTGGCGTTTATGGCTCTCTCCACCAAAAAGGTTCCTGACCCCTGGCCTAGTGGTTAGAGAGGATGACTTAAGATCAGAGGGTTGCATGTTCGAATCCCAACCATACCCATCCTCCCTACACCTCTATCCATGGCTGAAGTGCCCGTGAGCAAGGCACCTAATCCCACATTGCAGTCCTGTGACTGTAGTCAAAAAATTGATAGATTAAATTACTGTAAATCGTTTTGGATAGACATATCAGCTAAGTGTAATGTAATGAAATGTAATGTAATGTAATGTTATAAGTGATCCTTTTTCAACTATCTGCTTTAAATCTATCTCTATCTCTTTCTTGTTCTTGTTCTCTTGCAATGCTTGCCTGTAATCAACTAATGTTTACATGTCTGTATCTGTTTCTCTCTTCATCCCTCACTCTCTCTCTCCACCTTTTCCTCTCTCTGCCTCCCCTGTTCTCTCTCTCCCTCTCTCCCTTCCTCCTTCCTCCTTCCCTCCCATGTGAATGCAGACATAAGGTGTAGTAACTAATGTTATATCTCTGTGTCTGTTTCTCTCCCTCCATCTCCCCCTCCCTTGCCCCCCTCCCCTATTCCCCCACTCTTCCCCCCAAACTCCTTTCCCCCCTCCCTCCTAAACTTCGTCTCCCCCTCCCTCTCCTAAACTCCCTCTCCCCCTTCCTCTCCTAAACTCCTCTCCCCCATCTCTCTCCTCCTCCCTATCCCCCCTCTCTCTCTCTCCAAAAAACGCTACACCTCCCTCTCCCCCATCTCTCTCCTCCTCCCTCTCCCCTCTCTCTCTCCCGAACCCCTACACCTCCTCTCTCCCCGTCTCGCCTAAACCCTGATCTGCCCCCCCTCCCCCAACTTTCCCCCTACCTCTCCTAAACTCCTTTCCCCCTCCCTCTCCTAAACTCCTTCCCCCCCCCCCTCCTGAACCCCTACACCTCCTCTCTCCCCGTCTCGACTAAACCCCGATCTGCCCCCCCTCCCCCAACTTCCCCCCCCTCCCTCTCCTAAACTCCTATCCCTCCTCCCTGTCTGGTTCCCTGTGCATCAATCCATCCTTCCGCGCTATCTCCTCTCCTCTCCCTCTCCTCTCCTCTCTCCTCTCCTCTCCTCTCTTGTTCTCTCTCTCCTCTCCTCTCCTGTCCTCTCCTCTCCTCTCTCCTCCTCTCCTCTCCTCTCCAACACCCTCTCCTCTCCTCTCCTCTCATCTCCTCTGCTCTCCTCCCCATCTCCTCTCCTCTCCTCTCCTCTCCTCTCCTCTCCTTTCCTCTCCTCTCATCTCCTCTCTCCTCTCCTTTTCCCTCCTTCTCTCCTCTCCTCTCCTCCCCATCTCCTCTCCTATCCTCTCTCCTCTCTTCTCCTCTCCTGCCCTCCTCATCTCCTCTCCTATCCTCTCCTCTTCAACACCCTCTCCCTCCCTCCCTCTCCTCTCCTCTCCGACACCCTATCCCTCTCGCCCCACACCCTCTCTCTTTCTCCCTCCCTCTCCTCTCTTACCCTTCCCTCTCCCCCCACTCTCTCTCCACCTCCCTCTCCCCCCTCTCCTCTCCCCTCCACCCCCTCCCTCTCTCTCCACCTACCTCACCCCCCTCTCTTCTCTCCCATACACCCCTCCCTCCCTCTCCCCTTCTCCCACCTAACTCTCCCTCCTCTCCCCATCCCTATTCTCTCCCTCTCTCCTCCTCCCTCTCACCCCCTCTCTCCTCCTCCCCCTCCTCCCTCTCTTGACTCCCTCTCCCCACTCCCTCTCCATCTCCTCCCTCTTTTGTCCTCGCCCCTCTCATCTCACCTCCCATCACCTCCCTCTCCTCCTTCTCGCCCATCTGCCCATCTCCCTCTCTACTCCTCTCTCCCTCTCCCCCTTCTCTCTCCTCTCCTCTCCTCTCCTCTCCTCTCCTCTCCTCTCCTCTCCTCTCCTCCTCTCGCCCCTCTCCTCTCCTCTGCTCTCCCTCTCTTCTCCTCCTCGCCCCTCTCCTCTCCTTCCCCCTACACCCCTCCTCCCCCCCCCTCCCCCTCCTCCTCCACCCCTCCACCTCCTCCTCCCCCTCTCCAGGCGTATGCGGAGGCTCGTAAGCTGAGCCATGCGGGCTCCCAGCCCTGCCTGTCCCCCAGTGCACGCGCCTGCTCCGACACCGCCATGAGCGCGGCCGGCTGCCGCTATGGCAACGGCGGCGTGGGCGTGGCCGGCCGGGCGGCAGGGGGAGGCTGCAGCGGAGGAGGAGGAGTCAGAGGAGGCGGAGGAGGAGGCGCCGGGGGGAGCCTGGGACGAGGCTGCCTTGGCGGCGGTGGATTCGGAGGAGGCGCAGGAGGTGGAGGAGGAGGAGGGTTCGGAGGAGGCTTCGCCGGAGGAGGGGGTGGGGGAGAAGGAGGACGGGTGTCGGCGTCGGCGACCGCCACCACCGTGTCCGCGTCCCGCCGCAATCTCGCCGAGCTGGACTCGGAGACGCAGCCGCCGCCATTACAGCCGCAGCCGCAACCGCTCCACACGCACTACAGCTCTGCCGGCAGGCTGGAGCCGCTCCACACGCTGCACAGCTCCACAGGGAGGCTGGAGGTGGTGGTGTCTAAGGGGCCCGGCGGCAGCAGCGACGACCTGCTGTACCAACACCACCATCAGCACCACCCGCACCAACACCAACACCAACACCCGCACCAACCGCTTCACCACCACCTCCAGCACCAGCACCACCACCACCGCCAGGCCTCCTGCGAGAGCCTGCCCAGGGACGGTGGAGGGTGCGTGGGCATGGGGATCGGCGGGAGCATGGGTGGTGGCGTGGGAGGTGGAGGTGGTGTTGGGGGTAGCCCCGGAGGAGGAGGTGGAGGAGGTGGGGAAGAGGAGGAGGACGTGCCCAGCAGGAGCAGGGGGAGCGTGCGGGCCGCGCAGAAGAAGAACAAGGACATCGGCTACAAGCTGGGCCACCGGAGGGCGCTGTTCGAGAAGCGCAAGCGGCTCAGCGACTACGCGCTCATCTTCGGGATGTTCGGCATCGTCGTCATGGTCACCGAGACGGAACTCTCATGGGGGGTCTATTCCAAGGTGAGCGTCTTTTCTTGGGGGGTCTATTCTAAGGGGAAAGCACACACACAGACGCACAGACACACACAGACACGCACACGCACACGCACACACACACACACACACACACACACACACACACCCTATACCTTCAAGGGGAATACCATTGTGTCGCTTGATTGGTACCCCAAAAAAGATGTGCGTTCAGTTTCTTGCAATGTCGACCAATGTGCATCTTTCACTCCTTTTTTGAGATACCACCCAAGCGACGCAATGGTTCTCCCTTGAGGGCACTGCCACAGCAACGAGTTCTGTACCTTTATTTCTGAGAGTGCATTTTCTCACGGCTGTCTTTTCCATGCCTCTACTTCTCATCCATTTCTAATTCTCTCTTTCACCTCTTCCTTTCATCTCTGTGCCCTTTTGCTCTTCTCCTCCTCTAACCCCCTCTGGTCTGTCCATTTCACTGTCCATCTCTTCCTCACACGCAAGTAACAGAGAGAGAGAGAGGGAGAGAGGGAGGGAGAGAGACAGAGAGAGGGAGAGAGAGAGAGGGAGAGCGAGAGAGAGATAGAGATAGAGGGAGAGAGAGAGAGAGAGACAGAGAGAGAAACAGAGAGAGAGAGAGAGAGAGAGGGGGAGGGAGAGAGAGAGAGAAATGAAACTGATTATTTGTGAGGATGTGAGAGGATGAGAGAGAGAAAGGGTGGGAGAGAAATGGTCTGTGCGTGTGAATGTGAATGAGAGACGTATGAGAGCTACTGTTAGGTGTGTGTGTGTGTGTGTGTGTGTGTGTGTGTGTGTGTGTGTGTGTGTGTGTGTGTGTGTGTGTGTGTGTGTGTGTGTGTGTGTGTGTGTGTGTGTGTGTGTGTGTGTGTGTAAAGAGGTAGAGATAGACAAATAAAGATAGGAGAAAACACAGCCATTCTGTTTGCGCAAAGACAATCAGGAAACAGTAGCTCCCTGAGAGGATGCGGTCAGCACACCACCTGTACACACACACACACACACACACACACACACACACACACACACACACACACACACACACACACACACACACACACACACACACACACACACACACACACACACACACACACACACACTCGGAGTAAGCACACCATCTGTACACACACACACACTCGCACACCACCTCTATTCACACGCGCACACACACACACACTCGTAGCCTTGAGAGGAGGGAGTAAGCACACCTGACCACACGCACCTGCCCCCACACACACACACACATACGCACATACAGACACAGCACACATACACATGCACTAGTAAATTATGTTGAACATTAAAAACAACACAAATCTTGAATCTTGAAATGTTCATCACATTGTTAAATAACTCCCTCCATCTTTGATGGAGTGACTATCACAAGGGTTGTGGGTGTGTTCTGACTGTCACGCCAACAAGCCTGGCTCTCTGATGTAGCCGTCAGAGCCCCAGTTTACTACCCCAGAAGGTCCGGGTTCGAGTCCCTGCTGGCCAACTCTGCTCCCCTTCACTACACCATCTTTGAAAAAAGCCTCTAGTTTCCCAGTCAATAAATATCCTGCTGCCTCTGGCCCTTTAACTGCCTGCCCTAATTCTGGACCGTTAAACAGCTTCAATTGCAAGCCGCGCTGGACCGCTGGTGTTCAGTGTCAGACAAGGGCTACGTTAGACGGTGGGGGATATCTTACCTATCGGGTTCTTAACATAGATGAGCTTGTTAAGTCAGCCTGAATAATTAACGGAGGGACGGCGTAATTAAGAGCAAGAGCTGAGGGCCGAGTGCTGAGTGTGGAGGGAGGCTGGTGGCCGACAGTAGTAGGGAGAGAGTCTGTAGGTTGTCCTCTCTAGGGCAGTCGTACGTTGCCTGATTTTCATAGACTTCAGATCACGTACCGCGATTCTGGTCTGACCAGGACTATAACGATTAGCGTTTCCATACAGGAAGAACTTTGTTTCCATGGCCTGGTTAACCCGCCTCCCTCGGCTTGCTACTGGTTGAGGGCTGTGCCGAAGTTTAAACCAAACATTTCTTAGCCCAATAGAACGTCTCTGCTTAAACCACGTCACTGCCCTGAACACACCTCTACCCAGGACGGTTGGAAATGCTCAGTTGATTGGTTCCAGACAAAGTGGGTGGAGTTCTCGCTGTAGCGGGATTTAGCAAGCTCCTGGCCCTACTGTGTGTAGCTGAGCCGAAGGCGTTGCGTAACCAGTAGGGCAGAGCCCGGCTAAGTCATATGGTAAGCGGTTAGGGTGTCGGACTTGTAGCCCAAAGGCTGCCGGTTCGACTCCCGACCCGCCAGGTTGGTGAGGAGAGCAATCAACCAGTGCTTTCCCCCATCCTCCTCCATGACTGAGGTACCCTGAGCATGGTACCATCCCGCCGCACTGCTCCCTAGGGGCGCCATTGAGGGCGGGTGAGGCATAAATGCAACTTCGTTGTGTGCAGTGTTCACTGGTGTGCTGTGGAGAGGTAGAGCTGAGGGCCGAGTGCTGAGTGTGGAGGGAGGCTGGTGGCCGTAGTAGTAGGGAGAGAGTCTGTCCATGCAGAGCGGTGCCAGTGCCCGTTTAACGGAGGCTAACTAGCAGAGTTGGCGTGGAACGTTAGTAAACCTTACTCCCAAAGCCTCATACAGTGTCGATGCCGTTGGGCTGGGGGCTGGTCCTTTAGTCCAGCTGTATCGTACTGTGCCTCCCATTGCCGGACTGTTGTAGTTGACGAGGTCGCACGTTCGCAGCCCCGAGGGGGACAAACAGGTGCAGGAAGACCTCCGTCACACCCGCATCACTTGCGTTCGGCACTAAAGTGTTTACCTGCGAACCATCCGTGTTCATCACAGGCTCTGAACTTTTCCGCACGTGACTGTGATATCCGGATGAACCTGCTGACGTCCACATTGTCGTCATGGAAAAACAAGTATTTTTCTGTTAGCAATGCGAACCAACTTCACGGATCTGTGGTGCACCTATGGGACGTTCAGGCCAACTGAGAACCATGCCAGTGCCCGTTTCTGCATCTAATCAGGAGTGTTTTTTTTTTTATATATATATTTCGGTCTTTTATGACTTTATTGATGATATGACAGTTTTAGAGGTGGACAGGAAGCGAATGGGGAGAGAGATGGGGAGGGGTCGGCAAAGGATCCGGGCCGGGAATCGAACCCGAGTCAGCCGCATGGCAGGCGAGCGCCCCACCGTTAGGGCCACGGTAGGGCCTGTGGTGGAGTGTTTTACAGTACGCTGTGGTTGGTGTGAGATGAGAAGGCCACTTACAGTGCTTAGGCGCCGCGGGTCTCTAGTTACTCCTGTGATGTACTGTACTGTATGTGACCCCACTTCACTGTATGTGGTGTGGCCTACCTACCTATGTGTCACATCAGTCACCGAGCCCATTACTTCTAGACTAGCCCATTACTGATTGAGCACTAAACTTGGTGGCCTCTCTAAACTCTAAGTACATACGGGACGGGAGCGTGCCCACTGTATGTTCCCCGGGTCCTATGTATGTTCCCCGGTCTTTGTATGGGACCGGGGAACTTAAGGCCCTTTTTCTAAATAAAAGGGTTCTATGTTACCTGCATTGTATCTAACCCTTTCAAAAACCATCCCTAAACTTAAGTCAGTAATGCAATGTTTCTGAGTTGTGCCCTGACCAAAACTACACAGTAAATTTGCCAGTGTTAATTTTGCAGTGTTAAGGCTTATTAACACTATTGGAGTAATTCCAACACCAAATGGAATGAGATGCTCTCCAGTGTTAGTGACAAATGAAGTTGTTAAATTGTGTGGAGTTAGAAGTACTCCAGAGAGCCCCCGCCTCCTCGAGGTGATGGAGTTTGTCTGCACCATTGTATGCTCCCCGAAACTGCTTTACTCTTTATAGTGTTAGCTTAACACTATAAATCTAACATCAGTGTTTAACACTGATCTGGAGCAGGACCAAATAGACACTAGAACAGTGTTAATTTTAACTCTATAAGTGTTATTTTAACACTACACAATTTACTGTGTATCCCTAAACTTAACCTGTCACAGATCCATGAATCCATGCGGCAGCAGTCTACTTGGAAGCAGCGGGGAACATAGAACCCTTTATTGAAAAAAGGGTCCTAAGTTCCCCGGTTGCGGGAAACATGGGAACTGGGGAACATAGTACCCGGGGAACATAGGGATGACCCCGTACAGACAATGCACATAGCACATATACAATGGGTACATGCACAAACACAAAGACATACGACACACACATACACATGCACGTATGCATGCACGCACATATGCACGTATGCACACATGCACACACATACACACAAGCACATGCACATGCACAATGGGTACATGCACAAATACAAATACAAAGACATACGACATGCATGCACACGTACACAGGCAGATATGCATACACGTGTGTAAGAACCCAAAACGTAATAACTGCCCATAACGTAATAACTGCCCATAACGTAATAATTTGGGCCCATTTGAAACGTAATACAACCCATAACGTAATAACACTTCCCAACCCATAACGTAATAACGCTCTGCCCATAATGTAATAAGTTATTACGTTATGGGCAGGTTATTACGTTATGGGCCTTACACAAAAAAAAAACTTTGATAATGTAATAACGATGCCCATAACATAATAACTGCCATTAACGTAATAATTTGGGCCCATTTGAAACGTAATACAACCAATAGCGTTATAAGTCGCCAATAAGGTAATAGTAAACTATGAACCAACCCAGCCAGACTGTGCATGAGAGTCAGAAGAGGACAGCTGAAGAAGTTCAAGGCTTCTTTTCTTCCCTTTTTTATAGAATGTAGCAAGGAAAATACTTTTCAGCAATTAGTTATATCCCCAAAACGCGGGGCGTAGGGGATGTAATGGTTTCACGTGCACCGCCACTGCATCCACATCCACCGTCAGCCGCCGGCCGCCGCATTAGGTCCTTCGTGGCGTGTGAATGCTCTAGGGTAGGGTCATGAACTGATTCAAGTTTGGAGGTCAACACTTTCAAGATGGCTGGATTCAAGATGGCCGAATTTTTGTTTGGCCCACAACTTCTGACCGCTTGGATGGATTTGTCCCAGATTTGGTGTGTGAATGCTCTAGGGTAGGTTCATGAATTTATTTGAGTTTGGAGGTCAACACTTTTACACTTTCAAGATGGCTGAATTCAAGATGGCCGATTTTTTTTTGGCCCATAACTTCTGACCAGGTGGATGGATTTGTCCCAGATTTGGTGTGTGAGTGCTGTAGGGCAGGTTCATGAACTGATTTGAGTTTGGTGGTCAACACTTTCAAGATTGCGGAATTTTCATTTGGCCTGACTGGGTGGATTGATTTGCCCAGTAACACCTTATTTTAATGGGTCACCATTTCAGTGGATCTACCACATTAGGTACAGTGTAATAACCCGTGTAACAATATTTAACACCATGTAGGGCCTAATACTATTGTAATACCAGTGTAACAATTAGGGGTGTAAAGATAAACGATTTTGGATCGGTTATCGTTATGCAACATTGAATCGCACCGAATCGACATTCAATCACACCAAATCGCTAAATATTTTTTATGAATCGTCCCTGAATCGAATCGGAGCCTGTGATTATTTTATTTTTTAATACTAAGGGGAGCGTTGGAAGGGTTTTGATGAGGTCAATTGGGAAGCTTACGATGAGAACTGCTCCACCATGAAGTAGTTTAAAAACCTATCTATCTATCTATCTATCTATCTATCTATCTATCTATCTATCTATCTATCTATCTATCTATCTATCTATCTATCTATCTATCTATCTATCTATCTATCTACTGTATCTATCTATCTATCTATCTATCTATCTATCTATCTAATAGGGGTGTAAAGATAACCGATTTTGGTTTTTTAAGCACAGACCCTAGACTAAAAGACAAATTAGCCAGACAATCAGATTTTTCTTTGCATTGGGCATGGATGTACAATAAACATAGACACTTAAATTGCAAATGTTGCAGCTTTTTCCTCCTACTATATATCTTCACTGAATGGTCAATAAATCTCTTTTTGGCTCTGAAACTTAAAGTACAGGTATATACATTTTTCCACAACCTAACATATGGCCATCTAAATTCTTATGCGTCCAGTGTCACATGCATGTGCTATCTGCATTTGTTTCCCCATTCACTTTGCATTAGATTATGTCACTATGCATATTATTTTTGTTTCAGTAGCCTACACATCAAACAGAACATTTTGAGGTTGGCAACCTCACCCATTCAGATGTTAGGCCTACTGCACAAACAAAAAGTCTGAGATCTTGGCTACTAAAGTATAGAGGGGGGTTGCCATGATGAAGTCTGGGAAGCCCTGGGAAGTCTTGATTGTATATTGGACCATTGTCGTGATCTAACACAATTTGCTGCTTTTGTGGCAGCAGTCGAGCAGAATATTTGACAGTTATTGTGTTCTATGTAATGTTTTATTTCATTAGATAGAGGCCATGGATATTGAACATTTGTAGGCTATATCAAGATACAACATGTAAATATGCCAGAATGTAAATAATAAGAAAGCAAAAAAACAAAACAAAAAATCTTTTCTATTTTCTCAGTTTCGCCCGGCCTATTGTGGCCTGTTTTCTTGTGGATAATCACATTTTTCTCAACAAATTTTCTCCCATGGGAGACCATGCCCCCAGACCCCCCTAGTAAGACTCTTATACAACACTATCCCCCAAAAACGCCACTGCACACCACACATGTGCGCGCACCGCTGCAGCACACGCGCCACTCCGTGCCACTGCGCCACGCCGCACCATTCTCACCTTTTTCACCCCTGACCCGTTTCCATGCCTGTTAATACCATGTAATACCACTTACACAAAAATACATGATGTAAGTACAAAATTGGTACATGGTATTATACTGGTATTACATGGTATTAAAGGAACAGTCCACCCATTTTTGATTTTCACATATTTGCAGTATTTCCGAGCATTATTCATGAACGTGCGTATCATCTCTTTTGACTCATAACTTAGGAACCGAATGGCGTATGACCACCAAACTTGGTGGGGATGATCTTCAGCCAAATATCTATGAATGACATCAGTTTGGTGTCGTTATTGGATATTATGACATCATTATGACGTCATTTCCTTATTTTATTGCCCAAAATGTCACCTTAATGTATTTTCCATCTAACTTGGGTATTGCACATCAATTTTGGTTATTATGTGCTTCAGACCACTTCAAATGTTCAGAAGGGTGTCTGATGCTAATGAAAATGTAAAATAATATGAAAAGTGATGATGATGAGACTTATATCAGTGATTTTTGGTCAGGCGTGCCTGTCAGAAAACCGTTGCCATGGCAACAACAAAAATGATTAACCTAATCTTTTGGTATCACACTCTAGCCAACTTCATTTTAGGAAAAGTCACAAATTTTCGTAGTCATATCTTTAGTCATTCAGGAGTTATACGACATCAAAGTTGGTGCGGGCACTTTTAGCCCCCCCAAACAGATTTTGTCAACCCTCTCTTTGAGAGGAAATATTTAGTTATTTTCAATTCCATTCTTTATTAAGGGAAAGCCCCTTGAGATGTTCCATCTCTTCTTTGAGGGGGTCCCATGGATTTAAAAAAAGTAAAACAGCTAATAAAAGTTTTTTTTAAATTATTGTTAGCCAAATAACGTAATGACCTGCCAAATACCTCATTATGTTATTAGCAGAAGGTTATTCTTTGTATGACCAGTGCATGTAAAGAAATTGACAATAAAACCTACTTGACTATCAGGGATGCGATATTGGCACCAGTGTATCGGTATCAAGTTCAGATATCAACATAATTCAAAGATCGGATCTTATCAGATCGGATTTACCCCAAAATATCGGAATTTTCCCGGTGCTGACATTGAGCTAGGTGTAACCTTATTTTGAAATCATGACACTTGCATTTTAGTTTACAGGATGGGATACTTGGGCCTACTTCAAGTTGAAACCCATGCATATATGTGGCTTTGATATTGGATCAGAGTAGTATCGGTATCGACAGATATTCAAATTTAGATATTTGGATCGGATTGGAAGTGAAAAATGTGTATCGGTGCATCCCTAGTTATTACAGTACATTATTGGTAGAGAAATATTATGTTATTGGCTTCACTACGTTTCAAATGGGCCCAAAGTATTATGTTGATGGCAGTTATTACGTTATGGGCATCATTATTACATTATCAAAGTTTTTTTTAGTGTAAGGCCCATAACGTAATAACCTGCCCATAACGTAATAACTTATTACATTATTGGCAGAACATTATTATGTTATGGGTAGGGAAGTGTTATTACGTTATGGGCAAGTTACTACATTATGGGTTTTATTACGTTTCAAATGGGCCCAAATTATTACGTTATGGGCAGTTATTACGTTATGGGCAGTTATTACGTTTTGGGTTCTTACACACGTGCATATGCACGTACGCACACACACACACACACACACACACACACACACACACACACACACACACACACACACACACACACACACACACACACACACACACACACACACACACACACACACACACACACACACACATCCACAGCCTGTCACTCTATAATGCCGGATGGTCGGGGTCATCCATCATCTTGCCTCATCTCTCCTGCTCTCCTCAACTCCACTCTTCAAGATTTCAGATCCAAGATTCAGTATTCAAAACTACTTTATTCTGCCCTGTGGGGAAAGGCTACACAAGACAAGACACATAGTAACATGTCACGTAACAGGATGCACAACACGGCTACTCTCGCCTGCCGCGCTGACCTCCTCCACCACCCTCCAGTCCCATCCCACCAGTGTTGCCAGATGTGTCTGATCAAATCGCGCCCAAAAAGGTTCCCAAAAAACGCCAAAATGCGCTAAATTCCGCCCAATTTCAACAAATTGCATTGATTTGTATGGGCACAAAACTGCAGAAACAAACACAGATTTGGCCAAATTTTCCCGTTTTTACCTGCAGACGGCCATTCCAAGTAGCCCAATTGGGAGGGTAATCGCCCAATCTGGCAACACTGCATCCTATCCCATCTCATTTCTTTGCTTGGCTGGTGCCATTACATGTCAAAGTCCATCAAACTCCCTCTACTTGGCACTCTGGGCAGCCATTTCAGGCAGCTTTTTCTCAAATATTTTTCAACTGCACATGAGCAGCATTTGCTTGTGAGATGATTGGATCAATGACAGCGCAGCTCAGTAGGCAATTGGCTCTTTTGCCAGAAAGGTGTGAGATGGGCAAGCACACGCCATATTGGCGGTACGAGTCAACCCCCGTGGATGGAAGTTTTCTTGAGTGTTTCGTCTCATCTGTTCCGTGTGTTGTGCTTCAAAAGGGATGAGTGGACCTACTCACAGCTTGGCAGTAGATGGAACACTTCGTAAGGAAGACCTTGCCGGTCGAAACGTTGTGCCTTTTTCACAATAAAATCATGACAAGTTAGCTTTTACGGTGTGCGAATATTTGTTCTACTTTTTCTCCATATACTGTCACTGCCACTGCCAACCCCCAAACACACTTACACACACACACACACACACACACACACACACACACACACACACACACACACACACACACACACACACACACACACACACACACACACACACACACACACACGGTAAAGTGACTACACGGCCAGCAACCAGCCCCCCCACCCCCAAACGCACACACACACACACACACACACACACACACACACACACACACACACACACACACACACACACACACACACACACACACACACACACACAGACACAGACACACACGCACGCACAAACACACACAGCAAAGTGACTACCCAGCCATCACCCCCCCCTCTCAGCTGCACAGCACATAACTGTAGTGGGAACATCATGACCGTGTGAAGTCATGCATGACTCCTCCAGGCCACCATATGCCTGTGTGTCCCTGTGCGTGTGTGTGTGTGTGTGTGTGTGTGTGTGTGTGTGTGTGTGTGTGTGTGTGTGTGTGTGTGTGTGTGTGTGTGTGTGTGTGTGTGTGTGTGTGTGTGTGTGTGTGTGTGTGTGTGTGTGTGTGTGCGGGTCTCCTTGTGTTTGTGTGTGTGTGTGTGCGTGTGTGTGTCCCTGTGTGTGCAGGTTTCCTTGTGTTTGTGTGTGCGTGTGTGTGTCTGTATGTTTGTGTGTCCGTGTGTGAGTGTGTGTGCGCGCAATGTGTGTCCGTGTGTGTGTGTGTGTGTGTGTGTGTGTGTGTGTGTGTGCGGGTTTCCTTGTGTTTGTGCGTGTGTGTGTTTGTGTGTCCCTGTGTGAGCGTGTCCCTGTGTGTTCCTATTTCCGTGTGTGTGTCCGTGTGTGTGTGTCCCCGTGTGAGTGTGTGTGCGCGCAATGTGTGTCCGTGTGTGTGTGTGTGTGTGTGTGTGTGTTTTTCCTTGTACATTATGCCTTTTATTGTGCTCTGTGTGTGTGCTGTATTATATTTGTGCATAATTGTGTAAGAGAGTGATAGAGAAAGACGGCAAAGGAGAGAAAATGGTTGTCACAGAGAGAAAGCAAGAGAGATGAAGAGAGACGTAAAGAAAGACAGAAAGAAAGAGAGAGAAGGGCTTCAGGGCAGAACAGAAGTAGGCCTACTATACCCTACATACACTTGTTCAAAGCACTGCAGCAACTCAGGATTTGAGAAAGAGAAAAGGTTTGTGTGATGTAGCCACTCATGGCTAAACCTCATTTGAATGAAGGGGTTTTGCCTGCCTAAGGGTGATACGTTACGTTATGTAAAGTTGCATCAAAAATACATAATACAAAAAGAATGCGCTATTTTTTTCCAGAATGTTCATGCCTGGTGTAAGCAGTCCCATTGATTACCAACCGTAACTCGGGCCATTCGTGAAGTCTTGACGAGAAAAACAGAAAAAATCAACTTCAAGCCTTGTGGTGCCATTATGAATAGTCTCGTTTCTCGTGGTTAGGTGACGAAACGGGGAACTGACAATTGGGGTACACTGCTTGATTCACCTTGTTCCCTGATGAAGGCCCTGTAGCGGCCGAAACATGTTGGCAATGGCAGTATTTTTAATTATTTAAGTTCTAACATGAACTAGCCTTTATATTAAAGCGGTTTTATCTAAGAAGAGTGCCTTGGCGTCCTGCCTTTTTTTGACAATTGGGGTAGTTGGGTTCTGGGGGGAAGAATAATGTGTACGGACGTTTGTATACTGTACCCCAGACACCCCAATATAAACTTTCCAAAACCACCTTGTCATCATGCACATGTAGCCTACGCCCTGTTTTTCCAATATAATCTCTGGCCATAACAACACCTTGTTAGCATTTATATTTGCCCTACTGTATTTATTGATGGCTACCCCTTGTTAGCATGGATATATATCTTTGCAGTACCCCCCTGTTCCAATATAACTTCTCCGCAAAACAACACCTTGTTAGCATGTAGGCTAGTATACACGTATGTAGCCTATTCCCTGTTGTTCCAATATTGTCTCTGCCCAATAACATTTTGTTAGCATTTATGTTTGTATATGCACCCTACTTTACTGTGTCTCCACAAAGCCTGGTTAGCGTGTACATATTGATGCCCCAGTATACTGTAGCCCTATATGTTGACGGCCACACCTTGTCAGTGTGCATAGGTGGGAAATCGTCATTCCGAAATACATTCAGACATGACGCCACTGCAACATCCCGCCATTCCGACAATTTGGCACCACACTTTAATATCACCATTCCTACACTTGTGGGTAGCTGTCCATGCTCATGGTGCTTCCGATATGTCCAGGATCTGTCCATGGTGCTGAAATTGCGGCACTCTAGCCCAATGTTTCCCAACCTATGGGTCGGGACCCCCTTATGGGTCTCCAAAGATCCACAGGGGGTCGCGGAGCCCTCTTGATTTTAAGGGGTTTCGTTTTAATTATATATAACCCATGTTGAATAAAAGACAAAGCATTTAACTTATAAATGCATAGACGCAACAAATTGTAAGTGCTACATTAAACATTTATTCTATATTTG
>NC_085862.1:5050012-5060012 GCF_034702125.1 Engraulis encrasicolus
ACCAAAAACCAAGACACAAGTTCCAGTTTTCGTTCTATTTATTTACCACCACTGGATTAAAAGTCAAAGGGGTAGGCCTAGTTGTCTCTGTCCATTACCCACGGGGGAACCCACCCACGCCCAAGTCTGAAGTCTCCAATGGAATGCTTGGACAGTCCAGCCACCCAAGTCCATCCGTGCGGGGGTTGCGAGGTGAATTACACTGCAACGGGGGCATGGCACACACGTTCAATCGGGAGCAGCTGGCGGTGATGAGAAGCGATGGGAGTTCTTCTGCGTAGGCCCGGAATAGCTGGTTGGTCTTCAGCAGTCTTGGGTGCGAGCGAGAGGAAAAGAGAGAGCGAGAGAGAGCGAGAGAGAGAGAGGCGCACGCACGGGGGCCACAGTAACCAGGCGAATACGAGTCACTCATCTTCACGGTGGGGTGCATGTCCGTCTCACCCCTTTCCATCGAGGCAGGTTCACCTGGCCGTCACTCTGATTGCGGACTCCTTCTGGGCACTATGCCAGTCGCGCTCTCCTCCGAGCTGCCAGTTGCCTTCTGATCCATAGGATCGCGTCCACTTCTCATCCAACTTCTCGTCCCTTTCGCCTGGCTCTGTCCGGTTACCGGTGTCCGACGTCTCCCATCTTGCCGCTCCACTCTCGCCTCTCTCCCCTCAGGATGGCATTCTCGCAGTCATCTCTCCTTGCGGCTTCCTCCTCACAGTCTAGTTTCTTGCCGTTTAAAACTCTGCTCACCAACCCACGTGCACCAATCACCTCCATCCTCCTCACCTGCGCTCCATTATCCTAATCATGCTCCAGGTGCATTACATTGGGAATGAATGACATCTAGTTTTCGGTTCACTTGGGCCTCAATTGTCACCCCGTGACACTTACACAAAGTGCATTTACCCATAATGCACCATCATGCATGTCCCATCATGCAATGCACTTCTTGGAGGTAAATTTCTCAAACAGAAAGCCATTCATCCTGAAGGAATATTTTTGGTTTGCATGAAAATATTACTCATTGTTATATTCTGTGTTTATTTTAGGGGTTTTTAAAATTTAAAGTGGTACACAAAAAAATTACCATGTTCCCACCGTCATTATGATGGTCACGTATATGTTCTGGTATATATAGGCTCACACTTCCCACAGTGTCATGGTTGGAGGTAAGTTGGAACTAATTGTTCAAACAATGATTACTGTGTCCCCATTAATGATAATCCAAGTGATCAATTGCAGGAAGGAGGATCAAGATTGAAAGAAAGTGAAATGTAAACCTGAAGTCTCTGTAACCATGCAATGATTGAAAGTGTCAGGCATGCTAGGCATGCATACTGTAACACTACTGTGACTGTGGTTGTGTGTAATGTACAAGCTCTGAGAACTAGCATGATTTGTAATATTACATTTATATTATTTCATGTACTTGGGAGAGTACTGTAAATACACTTCAAGCATACCTGTTATATATTTAAAATACTTAATATGATATACTTTTTACATACTTAAAATGTTCCAATGTTGTCCAAAGAAGCATGAAGTTAATATACTTTTATTGAACTTCTAGTAACAATAAAATGTTATAGAAGTGTACTCAAGCACACTATTAATGCCATACGAATGCATGAAAAGCGTGTTTGGAGCATACTTTCAAAAGTATGCTTGTAGTGCACTTAAAGTTGTCCAAAAGCGGTGCCAATTTAGCATCCTCAGTGTGCTGCAAGTGTGCTGAAGTACTGCTTTAGTAGTGCTTCAGCGCACTAATAGTGCAATGAAGCGCACTTTAAATCGCCGAAAATAGTACACTTTGTACTAAGTACGGTCAAAAAAAGTACACTTTAAGTATATGGGTTTTTCACCTGGGCATGCCTAGCTGCTGGTGTGCATGCATGTGTGTGTGTGTGTGTGTGTGTGTGTGTGTGTGTGTGTGTGTGTGTGTGTGTGTGTGTGTGTGTGTGTGTGTGTGTGTGTGTGTGTGTGTGTGTGTGTGTGTGTGTGTGTGTGTTTCTGTGGTCAGTTTGTAAAGCTTAACTGGGCTCTCTGCAGATGAATGTTGCTCTTCCCTGCTGCACACACACGTATACTGTACAAGGTGAGCCCTTGCCAACCATGAATACCTCCAAAACCGCTCTCTGATCACCTCTTAAAGAATCAATATGTGGTAGATTAGACAACACAATTTCCCTTTTGATTGAAAAAGAGGAGTGTGCCTGCGTTCACACACACACACACGCACGCACGCACGCACGCACGCACGCACGCACGCACGCACGCACGCACGCACGCACGCACGCACACACACACACACACACACACACACAGCCAAAAAAGGTGTCAAGGTGTGAAGGAGGAGGAGGAGATGGGTTGGCAGCAGGACAGAGCAGAGCAGGCTGTCCACTAGAGAGGAGAGGAGAGGAGAGGAGAAGATAAGAGAGGAGAGGAGAGGAGAGAGGCAGCAGGACAGAGCAGAGCAGGCTGTCCACTAGAGAGAAGAGAAGAGGAGAGAAGAGGAGAGGAGAGGAGAGGAGAGGAGAGGAGAGGAGAGGAGAGAGCAGAGGAGAGGAGAGGAGAGGAGAGGAGAAGTGAAGAGAAGAGGAGAGAAGAGAAGAGAAGAGATGAGGAGAGAAGAGAGGGAGGAGGAGAAGAGGAGAGAAGAGAAGAGAAGAGAAGAGGAGAGAAGAGAAGAGAAGAGAAGAGAAGAGGAGAGGAGAGAAGAGAAGAGAAGAGAAGAGAAGAGAAGAGAAGAGAAGAGAAGAGAAGAGAAGAGAAGAGAAGAGAAGAGGAGAGGAGAGGAGAGGAGAGAAAACACTACAAAGACACAACAGACCAGGCTGTCCACTAGACACAAGTGTGAGAGAGAGCAAAAGAAAGCAGACAGACAGACAGACAGACAGGCAGACAGACAGACAAGCTGGTAGGCAGGCAGACAGCTAGTCAGACAGGCAGGTAGACAGAGAGACCACTACACGGATTGGTCACGAGGCAGAAGGGGAAGCTAGGTAGACAGGCAGCTTGAGAAAGAAAGACAAACTGCTAGAGAGAGAGAGAGAGAGAGAGAGAGAGAGAGAGAGAGAGACAGACAGACAGACAGACAGACAGACAGACAGACAGACAGACAGACAGACAGGAAAGCTAGACAGGGAGTGGTGGAGAAGGCAGCCAGCCAAGAGAGTGAGACAGAGAAGAGGGGGACAACACAATGCACAGCCCTGGGCTGTACTAAATCATCAATACCTACTTAATTACCCAATATGGATGATGCAGTTAGGGCCACTTAGCCATGCCTGTCTCTGTCTCTCTGCTCGTCTCCTCTCCTCGTTAGCCTGCTCTTCTCTAGCTCCAGTTTCCATCAGGGTAGATATATTTGTAACAGGTACAGTAACTGGGTGGGCATCCTCTCTGCTTCATAATATCCCCTCGTAGGGCTGCACAATTAATCGTCAATAATCGAAAATTGTAATATAATCGTGTAATCGAAATTGTGATTTCAATCGTGATTTAATCGTGGCAATAATGAGCTACCTTCGAGAGCGTCCTTAAAGTCAGAACATACTGACAAGGCTGGTGTTTCTGGCCAGAAATCTGTTCACCTAAGTTTCACACTATTGCCTTTTACATAATTATTGCAATTCATTCTATTTTGCTCATCCCGTATATAATTCAGTCTTGGTTATATTTCATTGTGTTATAATTTTTACAAAATTCAGCAAAAATTAATAATCGTGATTAATAATCGTGATTATATTTTGACCCAAATAATCGTGATTATGATTTTTTTCCATAATCGTGCAGCTCTTCGGGTTCTCTTGCTCCAGCTGCTATTAGAAGAGAGATTTTTAACTGGTAATTGAGCGTCGTCTCTCTGCTTCATAACATCCTCCTCCTCTTTTTTTCTGCTATGGGTTTCCATCAGCGTAAAATGATTTGTAACAGGATGCTAGTGGATGCTCTCCTCTATCCCCCTCCCAGTAGCCCCTTTTCTTTCATTTCTATTTTTGTTTCTCTCTCTCACTCAACACATCTGGGGTGAATTTCTCAAAACCAAAGTTGCTTACTACATCAGCTACTTCGTTGCTTTCAATGCATTTTCCCATTGGTAACTACCGAAGTTGCTAACAGGCTAACAACTTCCCTTTTGAGAAACTCACCCCTGGTCTGCTTTTCTTCTTTTTTTTTAGATGCGCCGTCCGTGCAGCTCTATTTTAGGCTTTGTCCGTCCGTAGGTCCGTCCACCGTGACGCGTTTTCCAAATCATTGAAAACTGCTTCAAAATAATAATAGAATGTTAGGACGCATCATTGTCCGCCTGTCGGACTTGTTCTTTCTGGTATCAGGAACACGTAGCCCCATAATGCACACCGTTTCACCAGAGGAACGCTGTAATCGTCACTGAAAATATATATTTTTTTATACCACAGTACTACACCAGCATGACATTGCACAGTACATTTAGTAATGCACTATGACTTGTTTCTTGTCTTTATCAGTTACGCCAGACTCTCTGTAATGTCATAGCAATGTTGTTACAATGTAGTTAAGGTTTTTAAACAGACTCTGATTGGGATTGCTATGTTGCACTGAAATGCTGATGCGTCTATCAGTGTAAAAAGATATTAATAAGAAATACAGCAAGTGTGCATCCACTGTCCTCTTCCTAATCCCGTCCTCCTCTAGCCAGGCCGTGCCCTCCAAGTGACGCAACACCTTCCGCGTTGCTACCAGTCAGGTCAAGAGCAATGCAAGTACTTTCTGAGCTCCCGAAAAATCGGGAACTCCTCCCACTTTGTCAAGAAGGAAACAACCATTAGTAAACCAGGGGAGGCGGGTCAACCATGCCGTTTGGAAAATGCTAATTGTTATGCTCTTGGTCAGACCAAGTCTCTCAGAGATTTGAAAGTCGATGACAATCAGGCTAGTAATATGACTTGTCTCCACACACAAGATGATAATCAGGAAATGGATGTTACATTGGATATGAAACCCTTCAGGAAGAAGAGATTTGAAAGTCGATGATAATCAGGCTAATCCCATCCTCCTCCTCCTCTCTCCTCTGCTCTTCTCTGTCCACAGGAGTCGTCATATTCATTTGCACTGAAATGCAGATGTGTCTATCAGTCGATGATAATCAGGCTAATCCTCCTCCTCTCCCCTCTGTTCTCCTCTTCTCTGTCCACAGGAGTCGTCCTATTCATTTGCACTGAAATGCCTTATCAGCCTGTCCACTGTTATACTGCTGGGTCTCATCATCATGTACCACGCCAGGGAAATACAGGTAAGCCACGCCCCCGCAGTGTCCAACAATCAGAGGTACCCAGTGTCCAGTGTCCAACAATCAGAGGCTGAGTTGTGTGTTGCCAGGGTCGCGCAGCCAGGGGAAAACAAAAAATGAGAACCCATGTATAGGCCAAATGT
The DNA here is from genome assembly GCF_034702125.1 of Engraulis encrasicolus. Taxonomy (NCBI): domain Eukaryota; kingdom Metazoa; phylum Chordata; class Actinopteri; order Clupeiformes; family Engraulidae; genus Engraulis; species Engraulis encrasicolus. The sequence goes on from NC_085862.1 coordinate 5,055,419, forward strand.
TTGAACACACCTTTTTAAGGTTTATGTTTAAACAAACAACTTAAAGTTCTAGTTCTACAACTTTAGTGAGATACTCGCTGATTTTGGTGTTGAATTAAGATTGACTGGCCCTACCGTGGCTGATATGGTAGGGCACTCGTCTACTACGCGGCAGGCCTGGGTTCGATTCCCGGCCCGGGTCCTTTGCTGGCCCTTCCCTCTTTCTCTCTCCAACTCGCTTCCTGTCTCTACTTCACTGTCCTGTCTGAGAAAAACAATAAAGGCTTGTAAAGCCCCCCCCAAAAGAATTTAGATTGACTGAGTGTTTTTACGTGAAAATAGAAAAAAATGCTTCTTGAGAGCACTGGAATGAATGTTTTAATTAGCACATAATTCTACTGTGTATGTGTTCATACACAGTGTTGGTCTCCGAGTGAATCTACAAAGTACTGTAAATAGCCATGAAAATGAGGAGAATGCTTTGAATGAAAAGGTGTGTCCAAACCTTTGGCCTGTGCTTGTATATCAGATATGTCTAAAAGACTGATCGACCAGCATGTCACATTAATCATTAGGCAATATCACAATTGGCGCTTATCGGCAGGCAAAATCTGTCTGACTTTTCCCCCCCTCTCTTTGTGTCTCCTGCCATTTTGCACCGTTCAGACATTTTGTTCGGTGGGCCTGTGATTAATGCTCACATTACACCTACATAAAGAGCTCTGATCCAATAAGCACCTGTCGCCTCTTAGTCTAAATAGGGTTTAATTGGCCCTTCTAAACCCCACTTATCATGAACGGCTCTGGCAGGGGGTGTGTGTGTGTGTGTGCGTGTGCGTGTGTGTGTGTGTGTGTGCGTGTGCGTGTGTGTGCATGCATGCGTGCACGTGTGTGTGTGCATGCGTGCGTGTGCGTGTGTGTGTGTGTGCGTGTGCGTGTGCGTGTGCGTGTGCGTGTGTCTGCGTGCGTGTGTGTTTAGGGAAGGAGAGGTCTTGGTGTGAGTGTGGGGAAGGGCAGACTGGTCTAGTCTGGTCTGGCAGGGTGTTTGGCAGGCTTGCTGTGTCCTATCTTCTCTTCTTTGTTCACCTAACCCGTTGAGATATTGTGTTATAGATTTGCTGTTACCAGAATGGCAATGACCAAGGCATAGTGCATTACTAAAGGCCCTGTGTTATATCATGGTAGTATAGTGGTCACTTTTCAGAGACTATTACAGCGTTCCACTGGTTGATCAGCGTGCATTATGGGGCTACAGGCATTTTTAGGGGCTTATGTGCTTTCTTCGAGCTGCTGGACATGAACGTATTGGGAGAGAGAACCAGGGCATGAATCTGTTTAACCCATATTTGGGCAAGTGAGTGCCTTCTCTACTCCTTTGCCACAGCAGCCCCTTTCCCTTCAAGGTTGACCACATCCACACGAGCTACGTGACGCGTTTGAGTAATACACGTAGGTATGATAGAGTGGATGAGGGCAGTGTTTATGGACAAGCCATGACAAATGGGGGAAATTATAGGAGTGATTAAATAGTACATTGATTGTAAATGAAAAGCCAACGACACCAATGATGTGCGCTGGAAGGGTTTTTTTTTCCCAAACTGCAGGTGTATGAATGAGAGAAAAATAATTAAATAGAGACCAATACCCAGAATGTAGGCTACGGTACGCACATCATTGGCAAAATGGCAGTGGTGCATAACAGAATGGGAGAAATATAAATGACGAACTAACTAACTACCATTGAGGACACCGAGGTCATGGCCTCAGATTTTTTTTCTGTAATGTAAAATATATCTATGATGAAAATCGATATATGATCAACAGTGATGAATTTTATCTGTATACGCCACTCCCATTTATCCTCAAGGCAGTGATTAATGAAAAAAGAGTTTGACTGAAGTGTTTGAAGCATTCTAAATGTACAGTATGCAGTACAGCAGGCAGTATTTGACCTCAGTATTTGAAAATGTCTAGTTACGGCCCTGTAGCCTACTGTATGTGCAGACAGCCAGCCATGCACTAAACTTCCTGAACAGCCAACGTCTTCAGTTTTCTTCCGCACAGTAACTTCTGGCAGTGTCCCGAGGCTGGGGGAAGGTTTTTTTAAAGGCCCAGCTCGGGCCAAAGGAAGGAATACACGAGGCCAGCGCGGCGCGCAGCACTAATACATTATGGATGCTGGCAAGTCTGAGCGACTGTACAACAAGATCGGTTACTGACACAACATTTTAAATGAGAAAAGATGAATAAGGAGGTTTCACCCCGCCTGAAAAGAGGAAGTCAAAACGCCACAGTGGGATTCAATGGCGGAATGTAAAACAAGCTCTTTAGGACAGTGAGTGACAGTATGTGGACACAAGGTCAAAAGGTCAGGCTACAGGGTGACTGATAAATACTACAGTGAAAAATATACTATAAATAGTACGTAAGCTGTATAGAGCAGTGTTTCTCAAACTTTTTCTGACCGAGGACCACTTTCTCCCCCTCAAAAAATGTGGACACAAGGTCAGAAGGTCAGGCTACAGGGTGACTGATAAATATATACAGTGAAAAATAGAGTATAAATAGTACCGTATATACAGTATAGTTTGATTTTTCTCTAGCCAGTCACTGTACAGCACTTTGGTCAGTTTGCACTGGTTTTAAATGTGCTCTATAAATAAAATGTACTTACTTACTTTACTTACTAAGCTGTATAGAGTATATTGACTATACACAAATGCTCTTTCTTGAAATCCCCTTATGATTTTTTGGTGCATTGCATCGGTCTCTACTCTCTCAAGTTGCAGTGAAAAACTAAGCAAACAAACAAACTTTTCCTATATTTCATCTGAATGCAAACAGACAAACTTTTGTTCTGTTTTATGTTCATATCATTTCGCTCCCCACCCCACCGTAATTATAGAAATACACATGCATAAGCATAATCATACACTCTTACTTACAAACTGAGTTTCCACACTTCTCTCTCTCTCTTTCTCTCTGCAGACACATGAACACTGACATTTTTCATAATGGGTACGCTGTGGGGCAGCCATTGACAGTAGATGTAATACTGTCAATGGGGGCAGCACATTAATAGCCTGATTATCATCGACTATCATCGATTTGGTCTGACCAAGAGCGTAACAATAAACGTTTCTGAAACAGCATGGTTGACCCGGCTCCCTTGGTTTGATACTGGTCGACTGGTGTCCGACAAAGTGGGTGGAGTTCCCAATTTTTTGGGAGATCAGAAATTATATTTACATTGCTCTTGGCCTGACTAGAGGCAACACCGAAGGTATTGCGTCTCTAGGAGGGCATGGCCTGGCTAGCGCATTAATGTACCTTCCCATTAAAGGGCTCACTGTCTGTGGAGAACTGGGTTCGAATCCAGCCTGGGTCATTTCCCAATCCCCGTAGCCCTCTCTCTCCCCTCTCACTTCTTCACTGTCCTGTCTGATGAAGGCATAGACAGCCCATTAAAATTAAATACAACATTTTTAAAAATAAACAATAAGCTTTCTCGCCACTTTAATCTCCGTTCTGATTTGATTCCTCCCTACCTATCAGCTGTTCATGTTGGACAACTGTGTGGACGACTGGCGCATCACCGAAAACCCTGAAATTGACACTGAAATTAGCACTGAAATTAACACTGCAATAAGTGCTCTCCCCACTGCTAACACCCTGACTTCCCTCTCTCTTTCTCTCTCTCCCTCTCTCCCTCCTTCTCTCCTCTCTCTCTCCCTCTCTCCCTCTCTCCTCTCTCCATCCAATCCAAGCTCTTCATGGTGGACAACGGCGCGGACGACTGGCGCATCGCCATGACGCAGGAGCGTGTCTTCTTCATCGCGCTGGAGCTCCTGGTCTGCGCCGTGCACCCCATCCCCGGCCACTACGTCTTCACCTGGTCGGCGCGGCTGGCCTTCACCTACGCGCCCTCCGTTGCCGACGCCGACGTGGACGTCCTGCTCTCCATCCCCATGTTCCTGCGCCTCTACCTGATTGGCCGCGTCATGCTCCTGCACTCCAAGCTGTTCACCGACGCCTCCTCGCGCAGCATCGGCGCGCTCAACAAGATCAACTTCAACACGCGCTTCGTCATGAAGACGCTCATGACCATCTGCCCCGGCACCGTGCTGCTCGTCTTCAGCATCTCCTCCTGGATCATCGCCGCCTGGACCGTACGCGTCTGCGAGAGGTGAGCGCCGAGAGTAATATTGCGCGCGCGTGTGTGTGTGTGTGTGTGTGTGTGTGTGTGTGTGTGTGTGTGTGTGTGTGTGTGTGTGTGTGTGTGTGTGTGTGTGTGTTTGTGTGTGTGCGTGTGTTTGTGTGTGTGTTTGTGTGTGTGTGTGTGTGTGCATTTGTGTGCGTGCGTGTGTTTGTGTGTGTGTGTGTGTGTGTGTGGTGTGTGTGTGTGTGTGTGTTTATATATTTGGGGTGTGTGTGTGTGTGTGTGTGTGTGTGTGTGTGTGTGTGTGTGTGTGTGTGTGTGTGTGTGTGTGTGTGTCTGTGTCTGTACTCTACACACCACTACTGTGGCTGCTGCTGTGTAGTTTGGAGTGTGTGTGTGTGTGTTTGTGCGTGTGCATATGTGTGTGTGTGGAGAGAGAGAGAGAATATGTGCACA
>NC_085862.1:5062512-5075012 GCF_034702125.1 Engraulis encrasicolus
TAGCACAAGGCATATCTAAAAAATTGCCATGACAAATCTTTTTTGTTATCTTTTATTATTTCATGGCCGGATTACGTTTCGATTTCAACAGTCTAACTAAAAAATGGCCATGACATTAATATTGATTTCACTGAGTTAATAAACCTCCAAAATGTATGTACTGTGTACTCACCAACAGTGAACATTTTCATTGGTGTCAAAGAGACAATAGCAAAGCCTTGTATTGTCTCTTGGGAATGTCGGATAAAATGTGATAAAGTGGTCCGCGAAAATATAAACATTCCCTAGTGAGGAAGATCCCGCTGTTGGATCGAAACGTTGCCTTTTGTATAATGAACTAAAGTTTATATTTTTTGGAGTTCATGTCCAGTGTGCAGACCCAGGGCCAGACCAAGGCATAAGCGAACTAAGCAGTGACTTAGGGCCCCCAAGACACCAGGGGCCCCCTGTGAGCAGCAAAGATCAAAGAAGGCTACAGTTTGTTACACACACTGTGTATCCTATAGCAGTGGTTGCCAACTTTTCCTCTGTAGGGCTCCATATTTTTTCCTATAGTATTATTAAGTATCTGATGCTGAGTAGGTGCTACAGGTGAACAGCTTCAACTTGTACAAAACGCAGCTGCAAGGGTTCTTACAAAGACAAGGAAGTTCGACCACATTACTCCAATTTTAAGATCGCTGCATTGGCTCCCAGTAAGCTACAGAATTGATTTTAAGGCTATGCTACTTGTGTTTAAATCACTAAATGGAATGGGACCCACATATCTACTGGATATGTTTCAGCTGTATGCACCAACTAGGTCACTAAGGTCAACGGAGAAGAATTTGCTGGTGATTCCAAAAGTCAAAACAAAGTGTGGAGAGGCAGCCTTTAGCTTCTATGCTTCAAAGCTTTGGAACCAGCTTCCAGATGACATAAAAAATGCACCCACTATTGATAGCTTTAAATCTAGACTCAAGACAAAGCTGTTCTCAGATGCTTTCCCCTAGCTTAAATTACTTATTCTTATTATTTTTATTTTTTATTTAATTTGTTTTATTTTATTTTATTTTATTATTATTTTTACCTTATGTTTTATCTTAATGTTTTTAAATGCTTTTTGACTCTAATTCATTTCCTTCTTTCTTCCCTGTTTCCTTTCATTTACATTTGTGAACTTTGTGAAGCACATTGAGTTGCACCTGTGTATGAAATGCGCTATATAAATAAACTTGCCTTGCCTTAGGTGGTGGTATGAAGGGCCCCCGAATGAAATTTTGCTTAGGGCCCCATAAAGGGTTGGGCCGGCCCTGTGCAGACCACTTTATCACAATGTCGGAAACATCCCCAGGCAGCCGAAATGCACACTCACCATGATGTCACCGCCCTGGTCTCCTTCGTTAGGGTGCACCATACACTCTCAGAAATAAAGGTATGGTACTCTTCGCTGTGGCAGTACCTTCAAGGGGAGTACCATTGTGTCGCTTAATTGGTACCCCAAAAAAGAGGTGTGTTCAGTTTCTTGCAATGTCGACCGATGTGCATCTGTCACCTCTTTTTTGAGGTACCAGTACCGCCCAAGCGACGCAATGGTATTCCCCTTGAGGGTACTGCCACAGCAACGAGTTCTGTACCTTTATTTCTCAGGTGCTGTTTCCACATAGCTGGATATTTTTATATGTGGATATTTTTTTCTCCTGCTTGTATTGGTTTTGCATTGGTTTTGGCCTTCCGTTTCCACGTAGCAGATATTTAAAAATCCAGGTGCAGGAGAAAAAAATATCCTGTTTAGGGGTCTGAAACGCATTTGTTACAATGGAGGATTTTTTTTATCCACACGTTGCGTTTCCACCTAGCAGGAGAAAAAAATACCCTGCTAAAAAAATATCCTGCTACGTGGAAACAGCACCTGAGACTGTAGGGTGGTGGTGACATGGCTGCGGCCCTGATAGGCCTCGGTAGCTAGCACGCTGTTCAAAGGCGTGTAACCAGAGAGAGTAGAGAGAGAGAGGTTCCATTGGCCCATTGTTTCCAGGTTCTATTATTGGGGAGGAAGTCCCCCTTTAGGCAGACCTAGGCAGACCTGAGGACTGTTCTATTCAATGCTAGGAGCATTATGACACGCCCCTTTAGGCAGACCAGAACCTGGTCATGTTAGGTGCCCATAGAAACCTATTATGTTGGCATATCTCTATACTTAAAGAATCTCTGGTGTAACTGAGACACAGTTGATGATATCAGCCAAGCCCTTGAGTGAAAATCAGGAAAGGGACTTCCTCTCTTTGTAAGAAAAGATGGTGCTGATTCAGCTAGGTGCATTGGCTACACTCGGACCAACACAGCACACTGAAAATGTATGATAGGGCGTGGATACCTAGGTCATTATTACACTAGTGGATACCTAGGTCATTAAAACACGGCCATTGTTGAATCGTGTCTTGAATGATTTCATTGTTTTCTTTTAGGAGGCAGAGCATGACTTTGTCAAACACCCTCCCTCTCGTCTCATGAGTGTCATCGTAGCTATTTAGGCACAGATAAAGTCCTGTGTTTATGGGGCTTTTTAGACAGCTTTCCTCACATCATTTAGGTCATGTAAAAGCCTTTTGACTGCCAAAATGTTCAGTCGCAGTAAGCTCAAACACGCCTGGAATAACAAAACATCGAAAGGTGTAAAAATAGATGCCAAGTGACTGTTGTTACACGTTCTTCTAAAAATAAAAGATGCGGCAGGCTATTTTTTCATTAAGGGATTTTCCTCATACCACCAAACGGAGCAGTTTAAACCAGGGCTTTGAACCGTTATTTTTTTCCAAACGTCCCGTTCGAACAGAAACGGAATTATAACGTTTCCGGTTATGCGTTCCACCAATAAATTGACGTTCCCGAACCGGTTAGAACAAAAAAATATTGTTCCCGGAACGGTTAATTTTGTTCCTGTCAGCTGATTACTCCCCATAGGCCTAACTGACGTTAATTAACCAAGGAAGACGGAAGTGCAAATGAGTTAGCCTACTTGTTTATTCAAGCGGATGAAAAGAATATCCTCCAGAATTTTGTCATTTGGGACGACCTAAGCGGAGAATAAACCTCAATGATGAAAATGTGCGCTCCACGCTGACTTGGGTCACGGGGAGCGCTATGATAGACATTATGAGTTTGTGCATATTTGATGCGACCATGGATGCCCAATAATGCAGAACATTCTCGGTGCGCTTTACACGCGCTTCTCTGCAATATCTTACAATGATGCAATGGAAACTCTGCCCTTTTGTATGACAGTGGTTTCTCTTATTTAAGATGTGGAGTGGAGACTTTGTAATCTACAGCTCTCTCTCCATTCAGTCAGAGAATGTCTGATGTCACACAGGACGTGAACCTCAGCCGTCATGGTAATGTGCACAGGAAAATAATTACTTTTTTTTAGTTTGAGGAACGGTATTAACCGGTTACCATTATTTTTAAGTAAGTGTTTCCGTTCCAGAACATAAAAAATAATAACGTTTCCGGTTTCGTTTCTGTTCCCTGTAAACTACAAAAAGTTCCTGGTTTTCGTTTTCGTTCCTTGAACCGGTTCAAAGCCCTGGTTTTAAGGAGATCAGAATAACTATAGCTTTTCGTGGAGCACAATTCATACAATAATCAGTGTGAACTGCTTGCGTCTGTGACTGTGGACTCACATCCATCCACATCGTAGATGAAGTAACTATCAGTTGCAAAAAAATGTAATTGAAGAGTTCAGATGCAAAACCCCCTAACTCCATTTCTGAAGACCTGCACTTCTATATTTTTAGAGAACCCCGTTGTTGGTTTGGTTTACATTCATGTACTTGATAATACATATAAATAGTTATATTACATAAATAAAATAAAAAATATGCAATTTTGATAGCTTTGTATTAAATAAAAATGAATTAAGAATGAATTAATGAATTTCTGAAAAGGCACTTAGGGGGTTTTGCATCTGAACTCTTCCATTTCTTTTTGGAACTTGGTTTGACCTGATGGACCACAGGAGGTGTAGTTGTAGACCACACCCCTGGCCAGAGCCCCCACAATAATAAACACAATCAGTTATGTTTGTCAGAATGTTTTACTTCGACTTTGTTCGCACACCTCAGCTGGCAGGTGCGTCGGAGATGACCCATGGGTCACTCAGCAACAACTTAAAGAAACTCCCGCACACTGACCATTTCGCTGTTCTTTCTTTAATAACGACGTTTCGGTACTAGACGCACACTGACCATTTCGCTGTTCTTTCTTTAATAACGACGTTTCGGTACTAGTACCGAAACGTCGTTATTAAAGAAAGAACAGCGAAATGGTCAGTGTGCAGGAGTTTCTTTCAGTTGTGTCAGAATGTTTTATCATTCATTTTTAATGAGTAGGAAATTAGGAATATCCACAGTTAAATTTCACACGCATCCACATTTAGACTGGGTTTAGGGTGAAAATATAGTACAAGTAAAGGGCACACTGATGAGCTCCCGTTTAATCCATTTTATTCCAATGTGACATTCCGCCAGGACCTTTCCTCCAGTGTTGCCAGATGTGTCTGACCAAATCCCGCCCAAAAGGTCATCAAAAACCGCCAAAATGCGCTAAATTCCGCCCAAATTCAACAAATTACATTGACCTCTATGGGCCCAAAACGGCTGGAAAAAACGCCAGATGGCCAAATTTTTCCCGTTTTGCAACCGCCCAATCTGGCAACACTGCCCATTTAATCCATTTTATTCCAATGTGACATTCCGGGCCACCACGGCCTTTCCTCTGATAACTTTTTGAGTCAGAGGAAGGACTGTGGTATTCAGCGGTGTGCGGTTCATCCTTGCTTTTACAATAATTACGAATATTGTAACACAATTATTTACCAGAAGCCTGATTTTGTTTTGTAAGGCAGGCCAACTAATCTAATCTATCTGTTTCGATCCCCTCTGATATTATAAAAGATATATATATTTAAACCACCTGCGACTCCTCAACCTCTCATCAGATAATTGTTTTTAGCCTCATGTGTAACGTATAGGATTAATGGCACTGTTCAGCTTTGGCGTTTTGCCTGCGTTTGGCCCCTGATACTTTGTGGGATTGACGTGAACGTGAAGAGTGCAGACAGGGTTTTATGTCCTGCACGTTAAAGGGAGTAGGCGTCATGCTTTCAGACAGTAAATAATGCAGGTGTAAATTTCTCACTTCCACACTCACCGTATACTAACTCTAACAGGATCTTTGCTTCGCTGTGATAGTGTTTTCTACAGATAAATGCTGCATTGTGCATCATGGTTTGAAAACAGAGTTACATATTAATCAGTGCCCCTTGGGTGTTTTTCAACTTACAGTATAGGGTGAAATTACCCGTAGATACCTCAGAAAATAACTCAAATAACTTAAAATAATGATATCTAACGCCTAATGATGATGCGTAAATTAAAATAAGATCAAGTATTTTGGCCTAATTCTGTCTAAACTATAATCCGATCTCTACCACTTTGTCCTTTCTAAAATATGCACTTGTACTAGGTCCTGAATAAACCAAAATCCGAGCCAGGTCGAGCCTCAAATAAAAATCAGTCATTTTGTCATCGGAGCCTGTCCTTCCGGGCGAGACTTCTCTTCTCGTTATTCCAAAATGGAGAAGGAAGGAGCTCTGAAATGGAGCTCTGGCATCAATACCTCCACATTGACCCTGTTCTGTCATTTGACTCAGCAATAAAATAAGACGTCCCGTCTCAAAAAACAGGACAGGTCATTAGACAGAATGACATGACACCACTACTAAGGTGACAGCCAAAATCGAGGCCATCATTTTATTGCATTTGGAGTCCAAAGCAGCAGCAGCATCAGCAGCAGTAGTAGCAGTAGCGGTGGCCGGCCTTGCTAACGTACGTAAATGGGATTGGCCAGTATTCAGGGAAAATAAAGCAGAACAGCAACAGAAAAACCCCTTGGATATGGTCTGTCTGTCTCTCCCCTCACCTGTATGCTCTCTCTGACTGATCTACTGTGACGCATGTGTGGATGGTATGGTCTGGTATGGTCTGGTATGGGTTTGTTTTCAGAGTGAGGAGTCCACACACTAAGAATCCTTTTTGTTGTGTTTTAGTTTTTCATGGCATGATAACGTTCTGAGAATCTGAAGAAGACTGTTGAGATCGTGAAGAAGACTGTTGAGGTCGAAACGTTATCCTGCCATGAAAAAATAAAACACAACAAAAAGGATTCTAAGTGTGCGGACTCCTCACTCTGAAAACTACAGTTGACCTTCGTCCTGCACCTTTCCCTGGGATGTGCACAATCCTCTCCTTCAACTGATGGTATGGGTTTGTGACTCCTCCCCCCTCTGTAGAGCCATAGAGCAGTTTCACTTGCTATGTTGATGACTTACTATTGTGTATTTTTGTGTTGTTGTTGTTTTTTTTTTTGTTTCTGTTTGATTCCTCGCCAACGCTGCCCCACAGGGATCTCATGTGAGTCTTTGCTACATAGCGGGGGTGGGGGGAAGCTTTTTACTGCTGCACGTGGCTAGCAGGTGTCCTCTGTGGAGGGGGACAGGGTTGGGGGTAGTACACCCACTTAGCCCATGCACACTGTCTCTTTGGTTCTCACTTTTAAAAATCAATCAGTACAGTAGTGCCTATTGCCTCACTGTACTTGGCTTGAATTCTGAATTCTGATTGCTTGCTATAATTGATTGATTGATTGATTGATTGATTGATTGATTGATTGATTGATTGATTGATTGATACTATGCACTAAAGGATGTGGCATGATAAAATATCAATGTCACTGGCATATTCGGTGAGTAGCATTTCATTTTTTTTTTTGTAATTTTGTCCACATTATATAATGTGAAAAACCCCTTAAAATGTCCCAGTTTGTTTCCATACTTATTTGACCCTTGGTTACCCAATATCCAAATTCTGTTTTATTTATTTATTTATTGTCATGCCTCAGTCTTAAGTGTTGCTTTGGTTTTATATAAATTCTGGGGTTTCCATTAAGGGAACCCCGTGAAAACCATTCTGACCGCCCAAGATTGGCTTATGGTTTCAACTGAAAGCAACTGACAGTAGCGAGAAGGAAAAAAAAAGTTGGAGAAAAATAGAGTAATGATTGATCCTCTGCCTTGATAATACTCTATACTCTATATCTCACGCTAACTAACAGCAGCACTGTTAGAAGGTATGCACAGCAAAAGTAGTGAACATTACCTCTTTCAGTAACAGTCTAAATGTAGACATAATTTAATGTTAAAAGTAGACAACACCTAGAAATTAGCTATTATTAGCTATACGTTAAGTCATTTGAATAACAACAAGTTATAAGAATAAGTTGAGCTGTCTCTCTTCTAACAGTGCTACACCAAAGTGCAGTGTTTGACAGCAGCATATGAAGACTATATGCCTTTGCATTTCCTCTCTGGGGTGCATTTCTGGAAAGCATAGTTGTTAGCAGTTAGCAACTTCGGTAGTTGCCAATGGGAAATTGCATTGCAACCAACAAAGTAGCTAACATAGTAAGCAACTACGCTTTCCAGAAATGCACCCCTGGTGTGGTTTGTGGTGCTTGGGTTGTTTTTCTTCCCCCGTTATGCACAGCACAGCCAAGCAGCATCCGGATGACCTGACTCTCACAGGTGCCATAGCCTGGTATTATGGGATGGTCAGGACCAGGCTAAAGTGGCTTAGCCTGAGCTGTATACAAATACCCATTCTTGCATCAAGCCTCCTCTCAGCCTGTGTTTACAATACTGGCCCTTATTCCTGTGTTTGTGAGAACGATAGTCATTTTTTTTCCTCACAGGTTGCCTAGCCGATTTTTATAATAGCGGACGGACGCCATTCAGTACAAAGTGAGCGTGAGTGAGTGAGTGAGTGAGTGAGTAAGATATCTAGAGTATACGCGAGCTGAGCTGAGGGCAGTGCTGCTGGGAGCGTCCTTTCTACCGAGTGGAGTGACTCACACCACTTGAAAACACACACACATACCGTACTCACTTGTGATGGTGATGGAGGTGGCGGTGGTGGTGGTGATGGTGGTGGGGGTGGTGATGGTGGTGGTGGGGGATGGGGGTGGTGGGTGGGGTGGGTGGTGGTGATGGGGGTGGTGGTGGTGGTGGTGGTGGTGGTGGTGGTGGTGATGGGGTGGTGATGGTGGTGGGTGGTGATGGTGATGGTGATGGTGGTGGTGATGGTGATGGGGGTGGCGGTGGCAGTGGGGGTGGTGGTGGTGATGGGGATGGTGGTGGGGGTGGTGGTAGTGGTGGTGGTGGTGGTGGTGGTGGTGGTGATGGGGGTGATTATACGAGTAGTAGGAGGAAACACATAGGAGGGCCTACAGAGTGCATCTTAATATGGGACCTTGCCTCCTCCACTTGCCTCCTCCACTTGCTTCTCGTCATGATGACATCACTGACAACAGCATTATATTTCAATACCTTGCAAAAGCTCAATTGTAAAGTCTTTTTCTCATTTGCAATTGGGATGGTGAATGAAAAACAGTCCCTCAAAAGTTGTTGTGGCGAGGCTGACAGCTGGGAAACTTTATCGGAGGAGGTAAGGTCACATATTGGGATGCACCCACAGTGTTCAGCGGTGGAGTGGGTGTGAGGGTGTGAGTGTGTGTGTGTGTGTGTGTGTGTGTGTGTGTGTGTGTGTGGCAAGGGGGGGGGCATGTACAGTACAGAACCTGCCTTTCCTCTTGTATTATCACGAAGGTGTCCAGTTTATTTTGTTTCGTCTCTCTATATCGTCCCAATACAAGCACCTTGCTGCCAGTGCAAACATCTGCTCTTTCTAAATCTTACCCAGCTCTCCTCCTTATTTATGTTTTCCTTTCATTTACATTTGTTAACTTTGTGAAGCACATTGAGTTGCACCTGTGTATGAAATGCGCTATATAAATAAACTTGCCTTGCCTTGCCTTGCCTTGCCTTATAAGTCTGCAGAACGATTCCCCTGGTCAAGACGAAAATGCCTTTAAATTATGCCACTAGGATCAATAAACAGTTAGCAAATCAAGACAGACGTTAAAGTGTTTCCTTTGTGCAACTCATTGGACCCCATAATTAACCTAATGCGCAATGACTAGTGTATTCTTTGGAGACTCATTACTGTGTAAATACAATTTTGTAAAGGACTTGACATTTATTTAAAAATATTTAAAAGGACTTGACCTATAACTTTCCTTTTAAGCAATATTTGAAGGACATGGGCGATAACTTTGCAGGAATTAATGCTGTTTTGTTTTTCAGCAATATTTAAAGGAGCAGTTCTGCCAATTTCAATATGCTGTTGTATTACTCACGCTACCCTTGACTTATCAGTACCCGGTGATGCTGCATTTTTTGGCTCAGCCCTGTCCGAGATCTGAGCTATTCTAATGGGGGCAGACTTTGTTTACATTGAAAATCGTCTTAACATAGGCCTACTCCAAATATTTTCCCAAAAGGTATCACTGTTTGCTAGTTGTCTGCTGATGTTGCATAACCTTTTGGATGTTTTTGGGAATAAATCAAGATGTTTTTTTTTAATGTAAACAAACACCTACTCCTATTACAATGACCAGAATCTCGGAAAAGGCTGAAGAAAGAAAAAAAAAATCTCAAGTACTGACAAATCCAGGGTAGTGTGAGCATTACAACTGCATGTTGAAATTGGCTGAACTTATCCTTTAAGGTTTATGTGTTGACCTAAGATGCATGCTTTTTAACAGCATTCAAAGTAGTGGGTCTATACCTCAGTTACATCTGGGGAGATTTTAAAGTTCACCAAGAACAGCTATTCTATTGATACTATTAAAATTAAAAGGATGATTATATTCATTCAATTTGGCAGACTCTTATGTCCAAAGGGACTTTAAAGATAAATAGCAACATCGAAAGTGTGGGGAAATTCAGAGTACAGCCAATATGCAAGGAATACATGTAATGCAGAATAAATCAATATAGCCTATAATGTGTGTGTGTGTGTGTGTGTGTGTGTGTGTGTGTGTGTGTGTGTGTGTGTGTGTGTGTGTGTGTGTGTGTGTGTGTGTGTGTGTGTGTGTGTGTGTGTGTGTGTGTGTGTGTGTGTGTGTGCGTGCGTGCGTGCGTGTGTCCCCTCTCTCTTCAATACTGTCGCAGCCAGGATTCCTAATAGAGGTTCCCCAGCCCCCAGACGTGTGTGTGTTTGTGTGTGTGTGTGTGTGTGTGTGTGTGTGTGTGTGTGTGTGTGTGTGTGTGTGTGTGTGTGTGTGTGTGTGTGTGTGTGTGCGTGTGCGTGTGCGTGTGCCTGTGTGCGTGCGTGTGTGTGTGTGTGTGTGTGTGATTCCTAATGGAGGTTCCCCAGCCCCCAGACTTGTAGGGAAATCCTACTGCACAATGTGTGTGTGTGTGTGTGTGTGTGTGTGTGTGTGTGTGTGTGTGTGTGTGTGTGTGTGTGTGTGTGTGTGTGTGTGTGTGTGTGTGTGTGTGTGTGTGTGTGTGTAGGGAAATCCTGCTGCATATGCACGCACACACACACACACACACACACACACACACACACACACACACACACACACACACACACACACACACACACACACACACACACACACACACACACACCTCTCTAGTCTGGGCCCTGGAGTGCAGTGGAGTGAGAATTAGCTGATCTGGCACTCTGGGTAGCCGACCCAAATCCCTGCTCTTTTGAAATTCATTATTCACTTCAAGCGTAATCATTTCCAGCCTATGTCAGCTATATCCTTAGTTCGCTAGTACTGTATATGTAAGCTGCATACATGTATGGGCTCCGGAGGACCCTTCCTCTGAATAGAGAGGCGTTGCGGTATTCCCTCGTCTCAAGTGAATTGCATACTCATTCAGGACCAGTCTTCCCAGTAGAGACGCACTGCAGTCGTGTCATGGGCGTTTCTAGCAGCAGTAGTCAGGTGGGGGGGCATTAGTTAGTTGTGGTTGTCCCACGGCCTCTGCACACCGGCTCCGACAGCACTGCGGGACACTTTCGCTTCCGACAGAATTCCGACCCCCAAACCCAAATTCACACGAACATAGAATTGATAGTCAATGGGCGGCTCCGACAAAATTGAACTTGTCTCTAATCGCTAGCCGACATCTGCGAATGTCCGCGGACATCGGCGCCAGTCTGCGGGGTTCTATTGAAAACATTGGAATCAAACTTTTGCGGAGCAGTACTCAGCACTTTGTCGGAGGCGATATGCGGAGGCCCCGACCCTGACACCTCCCTAAAATGTGAAGAACCCATTCTCGACATCATAGGTCTGCACAGATACAGTAGGTTACGAGGTGGTGCTAAAGCACATGCCCCTTTGCTCTACTGGACAAAAGTGCCCTTTTTGTAAGTATTTTTTTTATTGGTTTTGTGGTTTATGTTAACATGATCATATAGAAATACGCAACAATTAGAAATGTGTGATAATAAGGCCTCAATATAATCACTATATGGACATAACGTCATCCACCCCCCCCGAGCACCTGCTCCCCAAAATGTCTGTGCATGCCACTGCTGGACATGGCAATGGTCGGGTGCTGTACAGAAGGATTAGATACAGCTGCAGCAGTCTAGTCCTCCTGTCTGGTGCAGGGCATCAGCGTGAGGAGCACACGTCTGGTCAGCTGTCCCTCATGTGAGGACCACACCTCTGGTCACCTGTCCCTCATGTGAGGACCACACGTCTGGTCACCTGTCCCTCATGTGAGGGCCACACGTCTGGTCACCTGTCCCTCATGTGAGGACCACACGTCTGGTCACCTGTCCCTCATGTGAGGACCACACGTCTGGTCACCTGTCCCTCATGTGAGGACCACACGTCTGGTCACCTGTCCCTCATGTGAGGACCACACGTCTGGTCACCTGTCCCTCATGTGAGGACCACACGTCTGGTCACCTGTCCCTCATGTGAGGACCACACCTCTGGTCACCTGTCCCTCATGTGAGGACCACACGTCTGGTCACCTGTCCCTCATGTGAGGGCCACACGTCTGGTCACCTGTCCCTCATGTGAGGAGCACACGTCTGGTCAGCTGTCCCTCATGTGAGGAGCACACGTCTGGTCAGCTGTCCCTCATGTGAGGACCACACGTCTGGTCACCTGTCCCTCATGCCTCCTCCTGTATCGGTCTGATTCTCCTCCTGCTGTATGAAGTGAAAGCCCATTGGGAAACTCCAACTCCCATTGTCATTGTGACACAGCACTCCACTGAACACTGACGAAATTGCATTTATGCCTCACCCGTGCAAGCGGGCAGCCCTCAATGGCACCCCTAGGGAGCAGTGCAGTGGGCCGGTACCATGCTCAGGGTACCTCAGTCATGGAGGAGGATTGGGCAGAGCACTGGTTAATTACTCCCCCCACCAACCTGGCGGGTCGGGAGTCGAACCGGCAACCTTTGGGCTACAAGTCTGACGCCCTAACCGCTTACCCATGACTGCCCTATATCTGTCTGATTCTCCTCCTGCTATATATGTTTGATTCTCCTCCTCCTGTATATGTTTGATTCTCCTCCTCCT
>NC_085862.1:5080012-5090012 GCF_034702125.1 Engraulis encrasicolus
ACACTGAAAACCTAACAAGGATCCAACACAAATGTGACAGCACAGAGTCAGCTGATCGAAGTGTTGGCTCCGCCATGTTAGAGAGTGAGCTCAAGTGCTAAACTAGTGTTTCTCAACGGGGGCGGTACAGCCCCCCAGGGGGCGTTGGGGAGCTCTAGGGGGGGTCGTTGAGAAGGATACAGCTGAGAAGGGGCGGTGTTTATTAGTCCATTTATTTTTGGGAGGCTTGTGACGAGGCCAAAAGTGGCATTTGTTCAAAAAAAAGGTTGAGAACCACTGTACTAAACCATCACCTTTACGCGCACCACTCTGACCACACTAGCCAGCAGAGGTGTCAAGGTAAATATAAATCCATGGTGTACCTAAGTACAATGCTAGTACATTATATTACACAGCTGTTACACCATTTACTCCATTGTACCTAATGAGGTAGATAGACTGTGTTGGATTGTGTCAGAGGCTGTTACTGAAAAACACTAAAAACCTAACAAGGACCCACCACGAATTTGATCCAACCACCGCAGAGTCAGCTGATTGTAAGACAAGTACACAGTTCTAACTGGTTACTCAGATAAGTTACCTGTGTCGGAAGGAAACAGTGTTTCTTTTTTCACTTTTACTTTTTGACATCTCTGCTATCCAGTACAGTACAGTAGAGTCAGAGATGCTTTAAGTATAGAGATATGCCAATGTAATAGGTTTCTATGGGCACTAGGGGTGGGTATTGGCAAAGGGTTCACGATTCGATGCGCATCACGATACACATGCCACGATGCGATTCTATCACGATGCATTGCGATTCATGTACTACTGTGATGCATTGCGATATTGTCTTCAGTAAATGTGTAAAATACAGCTTATTTGTCAGTTGCTGTGTAGCTTTCTTAAGTCAGTTCATTCTATTTAAGCATTCTATCATCTGGGAGAGAGCTTACATCACAACAGAAATATTACCTATTCTCTACTGAACAAAATAACCCGTGGCAAATCGAATTTTATTGTTATCAAATAATCAATTGTCATGAATCCATGCAGTATATTCAGAAAATAAGTATCACGATACCTTGTCAACAATCGATGCATTGTATCGTGAGAGTAAGTATCGCGATGCATCGATATAACGATTATTTTGCACAACCCTAATGGGCACCTAACATGACCAGAGATTCTTTAGGTATAGAGATATGCCAATGTAATAGGTTGCTATGGGCACCTAACATGACCAGGTTCCGGTCTGCCTAAAGGGCCGTGTCATAATACTCCTAGCATTGAATAGAACAGTCCTTAGGTCTGCCTAGATCTGCCTAAAGGGGGATCCCCCCCCCTCCCCCTTGCAATAATAGAACCCGGAAACAATGGGCCAACGGAACCTCTCTCTCTCTACTCTCTCTGCCGACGGTGCGTGTGAATAGCTCCGGAGCTCCTGGCCTGTACACTCATGCACCGTCGATGAGAACCAGGCTAAGAGAGCAGGACCAGACTAACTGCAGTACAGTATAAGGAACTTTGGCTCCCCTTTAGATGACATGAATTGCCCATATGGCTCTGACATCAGACACTATAGTCTCTACATGCAGTACATATGGGCTGGGAATATGCCCATACAGCATATGAATTTTTAATGAATGAATTCTCAATGAATATTCATTCATGCTTATGACGCCGGTGTCAAGGAAAGCATCACCATGTGTTGACAGCTCTTTATGTGAACTTTCCACCCCATGCTCCCCACATTGACAGTGCGTTCCAATATGCGACCTTGCGTCCTCCACTTGTGCTTGTGGCCTCGTACCAGGAAGTAATATGTCATGATGACATCACTGACAACAGCATTATATTTCAATATCTCGCAAAAAGCTCAATTGTAAAGTCATTTTCTCATTTGCAAACTGGATGGTGAATGAAGAATAGTCCCCCAAAAATAGTTTTGGCTAGGCTGACAGTGGGGAAACGTTGTTGTTTTCTCCACGGAGGAGGGGCCAGAAGGCGGGGCGAGGCCACAAGCACAAATGGATGATGCAAGGTAGCATATCGGAATGCGCCCTGAGTGTTCTGCATTGGGGCAAGATGGCCGCCGCCATGTGAGTAATGGAAGTGGTGTGAGTGGTCTGCGGCGCTCCTCTCCTCCATCTTGTCCGTGTTGGTCTGCTGTGTTTTCTTGACATGACCTTTTCACACACGAAACCCTTCTGCAGCTGCTCAGATGAGATAGGTTTTAATCCACACATCATTTTTTCCCACTAGCCTGGAAAAGGTCACACAGACAGCTGGATACGTTGACAGTGCAGTACAGGGCTATATGTATGTATATGTATATACTAGAGGCACTGAGATGAGGAGGGGTGGGGGAGGGAAGTTGAGCCAAATCATTTGGACTGTGAGATTGCAGTTTTGCATTTCCCTGCCATCTGGCAAAAGAAGATATAACACATTTGTCAAAAAAAAAAAAATCAGAGCGGGGGAAACTTTTTAAGAGCCCCCTTTTCTGCTTTCCTATTCAATTTTAAAAGAAAAACTCTCACATCGGGAGTACCCGTAAGCATATTTTATGTCAATAGCTTTTAAACGCATTGACTTACAGTTGAGGCATTCTTAAGAAAAAAAAAATCTATCCAATAATAACAAAAAAAGGCTTCTATGGAGACAGGAAAAGCCTGTCGCCCAAAAAAAAAACCCACCATCAAACAAACTAAATGGACACTTCATATCCATAAACATTTCATCGGCATAAATATAAATAATGCAACATGCACACTGTACTGGAGCGCATCAGCAACAAAAAGAGCGAGAGTGACTCCAGGGAACCCACCCCTTCATCATTCCCTTGACCGGCCAGCCGGATGGTAGCCGGATGGTAGCCGGATGTTAGCCGGCTGGCAGCCTTCGCAGCGCTGATGTGTCTGTGTGTGTTAGCATGCGATACAACAGCGGTTCCCAAGCTTTTTCTGCTTTTTTTCTGTCCCTTAATATTGCCAGATTTGAATGTGGAATTCACAGGAAAAATAAATACAGCGCATGTATTAACCCCTTAAGACACTGCTTTATACATTTGTTGTTACCAGTATGGTAATGACCAAGTTGTGGTGCATTACTAAAGGGCCTGTGTTGTGTCATAGTATTGTATTGCTATGTTAGTTACATTCCAATAACTATTACAGCGTGCGACTGGAAGTACGGCGCGCATTAAGGGGCTACCCATACATGTGTATACTGTCACACACCAATTTATGAAATAGTTATATTAGATGACAGCATAAAATATTCAAGGCTCTATGCAAACAGTCTTTTCTCTCCGTGACAACAACAACAATGCAGTATTTTATTCCCCCGACCCACCTATGCGTCTTTTCCACTGCCGGTTTTCTGGTCGGCCTACAGCTCGACACAACATGACTCGGCTACCACTTTTTGCTTTTCGATCGAGCTGTGTTGTGCCCAATCGACAAGCAAAAAGAGGCGCTGAGACGAATCGCGCTGTCTGGAGCTGTAGGCCAGCCAGAAAAACGGCAGTGGACAAGAGGCACTAGGGGTCCCAATCCTCCAGTTTGGGCACCACCGCATGCTACAACCTCTCCATACAGTATCGCAAGAGATTCTTTAAGTATATAGAGATATGCCAATGTAATAGGTTGCTATGGGCACCTAACATGACCAGGTTCCGGTCTGCCTAAAGGGGCGTGTCATAATGCTCCTAGCATTGAATAGAACAGTCCTTAGGTCTGCCTAGGTCTGCCTAAAGGGGGATTTCCCCCCCCCTCCCCCTTGCAATAATAGAACCCGGAAACAATGGGCCAATGGAACCTCTCTCTCTCTACTCTCTCTGGTATTGCCATCTCAGTGGCCAACCTGTCCATTCAGTGTAGCCATCTCAGTGGCCTCATGTTTGCAATGCAATACAACATCTACCGTATCGCCATCTCAGTGTCCCTGTGCGTTTGCATACAGTAAGGCCATCTATGTAGCTCTGTGTCCCTGTGCGTTTGTATGCAGTAAGGCCATCTATGTAGCTCTGTGTCCCTGTGCGTTTGTATGCAGTAAGGTCATCTATTTAGCGCTGTCAGCGGTGCTTGTTTACACTGTTTGATTAACCCAACAGCACCAGCGATGCTCACAAGCAGATTGCTGGGGTCAGACCTCTCTCCCGGATGCCTACCACTCATTGCTCACACATACGCATGCACGCACAAGCACGCATGCACAAGCATGCACGCACGCACACACACACACACACGCACGCATGCGCACACACACACACACGCACGCACGCACGCACGCACGCACGCACGCACGCACGCACGCACACACACACACACACACACACACACACACACACACACACACACAGTTTTTCCATCAGGGAGAACACGCACACGCACACACATATGCATACAGTTTTTCCATTAGGGATGACACGCACACACACGCACACACACACACACACACACTCCGGCAGGTTCGCAGATGGCATACAGCGGAGAGGCCAGCTCTACTCAGAAGCCTAATGACAGACTGCAGCATGAGGCAGCAACCTGCACTCATATAAGGATACAGCATGTCGTGACCATAGCCTTAGACTGTGCAGTATCAATGGAGAAAAGGATCCGTGAAGCATCCTGAAAGTCTGTTTTTGTAGCCAGTCCTCAGCTGAGGTGCAAAACTACCTGGCTTCTTTGCTTTGGCCGGAAGGTTGCCATTTGGTCGTGACATCCTACAACGCTATCATTCATCAAGGTATACACAAGGCTATTTACCAACATGGGACAGCTATCAGCTACCAAACTAAGGTTATGCTTTCGATCGCATTGGTTTTTTTGTCTGCCTGTTTGTTTGTCTGTCTGTCAGCAGGAGGATAACTCAAAAAGTTATGAACGGATTTGGATGACATTTTGTGAAGTTGTTGGAAATGACAAAGGAACAAGTGATTCAATTTTGGCGGTGATGGTGATCCGGATCACGATTGTGCAAAGCAGCATGGTATTTCATCGTGCCGGAAAGTGGAGTGCAGTGGTGCATTGGCATCCCCACTTTTGGGCTCCCTAATGAGGCTCAAGACAAAAAATGCACCACCACTTTAAAAGCCCTTGTGGGATTTCCCTGGCTAGAGAAGGATTGGGAAACGGCCCCAGAATCAAACCCACGTCTCTGGGGACACAGTGTGGCGCCTCAGCCTTTTAAGATATGGCCAGGGCCGGGTGAAGCAACCAGAGATTCTTTAAGTATGTATCTCTCTACTCTCTCTGAAGCAACTTTAGGGATGACTTTTACACAACAAAATCTTAAGCTTCTCAGGAGACATCGTCAAGGTGGTACTGTAGGCAGGGGCGTAGCTTAAGTTTGGGCCCTATGTACAATCAGCTCCAATGGACCCCCCAGCCATATACTTTCATAAATTGGACTGTGTGGGCCCCCTATGTACATGTTGCCCTGGTGACTCAGTCACACTTTGCCCCCCTGAACGCCACCCCTGACTGCAGGTGTTTGTTGTCAAGGTGGTCCGGTCGGTCGCCTTAACAATGAAGTGCTGAGAGGGAAACCCAGGAGTATAGAAAGTAATTATCTCTTGCCTATTCATTCATTAATGGCTGAAATGCTCTTCAGCAGAGCATCCAATTCCACATGGCACGAGGGAGATGGGTACTGTACTGTACATACATACGTAATTGTAAGGCCACTCTGGATAATTGTGTTGGCTACGTGCAGGGCCGGATTAAGATGGCCTGGGGCCCCTAGGCTACAGGTTGCTGTGGGGCCCCCGAGAAGGCAAATTTCGTACATAGACAGTGTCATAGTAACGAGCTGGAAATTCAGGATAACATGTCTGCCAACTGCTCTCAACATGGTGGATCAATTTTTCAATATTTCATCATGTCCCAATTCTGCATTTTTTTTTAACTTTTGGGCAATCAGGGGGCCCCTGGCAGATGGGGGCCCCTCGGCTGCAGCCATATCTAGCCTGTGCGTTAATCCGGCCCTGACTTCGTGTCGTGTAATGGAATGTAGAAGGTACACTCCGACAGTACAGTATAATACTAGTCACACATTATATACTGTATGAGCTCCCACAAGAGTGAAGGCAGTCTTTTGTATTCAGTCATTTGCATTCAGGTCTGTGTAATGCATTATAATGTATTACTTACAGTACACTGCTGAGTGAAAATGTTAAAGAATTGAGAAAACGGTAATTGTAAAAAAAAAAACTGGTCAAAAGGGTGCATACAGTACACAGGCACGCATGCGCGCGCACACACACATACGCACACACACAGTGCAAGGCAACGCTGCAGATGTCAGCTCTACAGCTGACTGATGTGCTAGCACTAGGGATATATGTTATGGGAACGCTAAAGCCATTCATAACGAAAATGACTCATGAAAAAAAATATCTAAAATCCCTTCAGTCACTGTGATGTTGAACAACATCAATAATGGTCCTAAATACCAAATAATTACCCGTCTTTAAGAAAGGCCCAATAAATAACGATCATGTTCGCAGTAAATGCGAGGACTCATAAGTGTGAGTGATTCTCTGGGCGATTTATCATTTTCAGTGTTGAGATGAGATGGCTTTACTTGCATAGCAGAGCTGTATTGTACTCCGTCTAATGCGGATTATTGCCAAGTGCCCAGAGCATACGGTAACGGCCAGGCAAGGAGAATAACTAATGCAAAATGTTGCAGAGGAGAGCGAGAGGAGAGGAGGAGGAGGAGGAGACGAGCGGAGAGGAGAGGAGAGCGAGAGGAGAGGTGAGGAGAGGAGAGGAGAGGTGAGGAGAGGGGAGGTGAAGAGAGGAGAGGAGAGGAGAGGAGAGGAGAGGAGAGGAGAGGAGAGGAGAGGAGAGTGGTGGAGAAGAGAGGGGTGGGGAGAGAGGAGAGAAGTGGAAAGGGGAGGGGAGGAGAGGAGAGGAGAGGAGGAGGAGGAGAGGAGAGGAGAGGGGAGGACAGAGGAGAGGAGAGGAGAGGAGCGGAGAGGAGAGGAGAGGAGAGGGGAGAGGAGAGAGGAGGGGGGGAGAGGAGAGGAGAAGAGAGGAGAGTTTGTTCAAACAGCACAAACAGATTTCAGAGTGACCTTCAACAAATGTTTCTTTATGTGCTTTATTATTATTGTTTTTCAAATTGAATAAAACATCTTGAGGTTGTTTTGTTCCCCCCGATTCACGTACTTAATCATATGCATATACTGTATATATCTGCAGGCGTACCACCTGCTCCATGCCAGGCTTTGCAAGGAAGTAAAACTTATTTTATTTGGATTATGATCAAAGGAGGATAAACTGGATCTTGAAATTGAAAGTCCTGCCTTTCTATTCTATTGCTGATGCCTGTGCTATCAACACAGGTGAATTTAAAGGTGCATTGTGTTGACTGGTACAGTAGGTATTGCAACTATGCTGCTCGTTGAGGCTGTTCTACCTACCTATTGCCAAATTTGAAAATATTACAGTGCACCTTCAAAACATATTTTTAGTTTGTGCTTTTATTTTCAGTAACAGGAAAGTTGGGAACAGAGAGGCAGTGGTTGGGAGAGAGATGGGTAAGGGACGGGAAAGCCCAAATGTCTGATGAAGATCCAGGGTGATCGAAACGTTGCTTTTTAACAAAAAATAAAGTTTATTTTTGAAGCTTATCGGCAGTGTGCAGACCTTCCTTTTTCAACTAAGGGAAAGGACACAGGCACGACCTGAACCTGGATCTCCATGGGAGATCAAGTCCATTTGTGGTCGGGGTGCCTTGTAGTGTTGCACAACGGCACCACCCAACACCGATGATTTAGACTAATTGATGTAGCTGATGCAGCTGGTGGAAGAAATTGGCTGGAAGAGGTAGCTGGACCTATACTGTGGAACAGAAATGTTCTTCTCTGGAATGTTAACATCTTAAAAACTCGTGTCCGTATAGGGTTGCCAACTGTCTGTGTAAAACATACGGGACATCGTATTCCTGTGGGGGGTGCGGGGGCCCTCCCCCAGAAAATTGTGTATTTCTTAGATGCAATTATCTCCATTTTAACTAAACTGCGTCCCGTTTTCAGCGCAATACGGAACTGTACTTTTGTTTCTTAATACGAGACGATTACGTATTGCAATAGACGGTTGGCAGCCTTATGTCCGTTTGACTGACTGCTGCAGTTGCTGCCAGCTCTGTTTGTGGAGGGCAAAGTCAAGTCAACTGTATTACTACAGCAGATCTACCCAGCCAGGGCTAGCCTGGGGGAGAAATAGGGCCCGGGCACTTTTGGCTTAAAGGGGCCCCTCATGGGGGAGAAATAGGGCCCGGGCACTTTTGGCTTAAAGGGGCCCCTCATGGGGGAGAAATAGGACCCGGGCACTTTTGGCTTAAAGGGGCCCCTCATGGGGGAGAAATAGGGCCCGGGCACTTTTGGCTTAAAGGGGCCCCTCATGGGGGAGAAATAGGGCCCGGGCACTTTTGGCTTAAAGGGGCCCCTCATGGGGGAGAAATAGGACCCGGGCACTTTTGGCTTAAAGGGGCCCCTCATGGGGGAGAAATAGGGCCCGGGCACTTTTGGCTTAAAGGGGCCCCTCATGGGGGAGAAATAGGGCCCGGGCACTTTTGGCTTAAAGGGGCCCCTCATGGGGGAGAAATAGGGCCCGGGCACTTTTGGCTTAAAGGGGCCCCTCATGGGGGAGAAATAGGACCCGGGCACTTTTGGCTTAAAGGGGCCCCTCATGGGGGAGAAATAGGGCCCGGGCACTTGTGGCTTAAAGGGGCCCCTCATGGGGGAGAAATAGGGCCCGGGCACTTGTGGCTTAAAGGGGCCCCTCATGGGGGAGAAATAGGGCCCGGGCACTTTTGGCTTAAAGGGGCCCCTCATGGGGGAGAAATAGGGCCCGGGCACTTTTGGCTTAAAGGGGCCCCTCATGGGGGAGAAATAGGACCCGGGCACTTTTGGCTTAAAGGGGCCCCTCATGGGGGAGAAATAGGGCCCGGGCACTTTTGGCTTAAAGGGGCCCCTCATGGGGGAGAAATAGGACCCGGGCACTTTTGGCTTAAAGGGGCCCCTCATGGGGGAGAAATAGGGCCCGGGCACTTTTGGCTTAAAGGGGCCCCTCATGGGGGAGAAATAGGGCCCGGGCACTTTTGGCTTAAAGGGGCCCCTCATGGGGGAGAAATAGGGCCCGGGCACTTTTGGCTTAAAGGGGCCCCTCATGGGGGAGAAATAGGGCCCGGGCACTTTTGGCTTAAAGGGGCCCCTCATGGGGGAGAAATAGGGCCCGGGCACTTTTGGCTTAAAGGGGCCCCTCATGGGGGAGAAATAGGGCCCGGGCACTTTTGGCTTAAAGGGGCCCCTCATGGGGGAGAAATAGGACCCGGGCACTTTTGGCTTAAAGGGGCCCCTAATAATTAGCAGTGTAGAACTGAGTCACCGGTGGGCCCCGTAACCTTGAGGGGCCCTATTTTCAGAAATGTTAACATTTAACCCCTTAAAGTGATACTGTCCCATTTTTGGAAATAAGCTTATTTTACACCTTCTCTTGAGTTAAATAGTAGGGGTTTACCATTCTCATGTACTTTCAACCGTTCTCTGGGTATGGAAGAGCAAACTTTACCTCCAAGCTAGCAGTTAACATCGAGTCCTATGAGACCAGTTAGCCACCAGCTGGTCTCATAGGACTCAATGTTAACTGCTAGCATGAAGGTAAAATTTGCACTGCCATACTCAGCGAACGGTTGAAAGTCCAGGAGAAAGGTAAAACCCAATCATTTAACTCAAGGAGAGGTATAAAATAAGCTTATTTCCAAAAATGGGACGGTATCACATTAAGACACGGCATAATAAATTAGCTGTTACCAGAATGGCAATGACCAAGGTGTTTTGTATTACTAAAGGCCCTGTGCACTGTCATAGTAGTGTAACACTATAGTAGTTAACTTCCAATGTCTATTACACTGTGCCACAGGAGGTACGGCGTGCATTAAGGGGCCACAAAAAAAAAAATCTGAAAATAGGGGCCCATGAGGGGCTCTAGGCTTAGATTTTTCA